>NC_037689.1:144389006-144510019 GCF_003255815.1 Theropithecus gelada | reverse complement strand
TAAATGACGAGTTGATGGGTGCTGACGAGTTGATGGGTGCAGCACAGCAACATGGCACAAGTATACATATGTAACAAACCTGCACGTTATGCACATGTACCCTAGAACTTAAAGTATAATAATAATAAAAAAAAAACATTCTCTAAATACTTGAATGGAAACGATAACTAAGGAATAATGATAAAAGAGTTTTATAATTGATAATGTTGTATGAGGTGAAGATGGCACATCCACATTTGATACATGGGAGAAGAAAATATTTAATGCTTAGGTGTTAAGGTCATAATCAATTATGTGCACTTATGAGTTATAACAATCACCATTCTATCAACTACAGTTAGGTGAACAGACCAGACCTCAAAATACAAACATCGCAGATATATATCTGGAAAAACAGTTAAACCAAACCATTATTCTTTATGCTTCTGACATCCTGGTATATACTCTCCTTGGGCTAATTATTATTTAACAACATAGCTATATATTGAGTCAAAGGAAATATCAAGGGATTAGGTAAAATGTAAAAGTTTTGGGAGAAATAGTCAAATAAAGCAATTTTTAGTACTTAAAAATGAATTCATCAAATTATAGGTGCAGATCCTATTCTCTTTTTTTTTTAACTTTTAAGTTCAGGAGTACATATGCAGGCTTGTTAGATAGGTAAATTTGTGTCATGAGGCTTTATTGTACAGATTATTTCATCATGCAGGTGTTAAGCCTAGTACCCACTAGTTATTTTTCCTAATCCTCTACCTGCCGCCCTTCACCCTACTCTCCAATAGGTCTCAGTGTGTGTTGCATCCTTCTGTTTCTATGTGTTTTCGTTATTTAGCTCCAAATTATAAGTGAGACCAAGCAGCATTCGGTTTTCTGTTCCTGAATTAATTTGCTAAGAATAACAGCCTGCAGCTCCATCCATGTCCCTGCAAAGAACATGATTTTTTTTATGGCTGCATAGTATTCCGTGGTATATATTTACTACATTTTCTTTATCCAGTCTACCATTGATGAGGATTTAGGTTGATTCCATGTCTTTGCTATTGGGAATAGTGCTGCAATAAACATACACAAGCATGTGTCTTTATAATGGAAAGATGTATATCCCTTTGGATATGTATCCAGTGATGGGATGCCTAGGTTGAATGGTATTTCTGTTCTTAGCTCTTTGAGAAGTTTCCATACCGTCTTCCACAATGGTTGAACTAATTTACACACCCACTAATAGTGTATAAATGATCTTTTTTTCTACAACATTGCCAGCGTCTGTTATTTTTTGACTTCTCATTAAGAGCCATTCTGACTGGTGTGAACTGGTATCTCATTGCAGTTTTGATTTGCATTTCTCTCATGACCAGTGATGTTGAGCATTTTGTAAACTGATTGTTGGCTGCATGTATGTCTTCTTTTGAAAAGTGCCTGTTCATTTCCTTTGCCCACATTTTAGTAGGACTGTTTTTGTTTTCTTTTTTCTTCTTGTAAATTTAAGTTCCTTGTAGGTGATGGATATTAGACCTTTGTTGAATGCATAGTTTTCAAAACTTTTCTCCCATTCTGTAGAGTGTCTGTTTACTTTGCTGATAGTGTCCTTGCCTGTACAGTCTCTTTTGTTTAATTAGATCCCATTTATCAATTTTTGCTTTTGTTGTAATTGCTTTAGGTGTCTTTATTATAAAATTTTTGCCCGTGCCTATGTCCTGAATAGTATTGCCTAGGTTGTCTTCCAGGGCTTTTATAGTTTTGGGTTTTACATTTAAGTATTTAATTCATCTTGAGTTAATTTTTGTACATGGTGTAAGGAAGGAGTCTAGATTTAATCTTCTGCCTATGGCTAGCCAGTTATCCCAGCACAGTTTATTGAATGGGGAATCCTTTCCCCATTGTTCGTTTTTGTCAGGTTTGTCAAAGATCACATACTTGTAGATGTGGAATCTTATTTCTGGGTTCTCAATTGTGTTCCTTTGGTCTATGCGATTGTTTTTGTACCAGCACCATGCTGTTTTGGTTACTGTAGCCATGTAATAGATTTTGAAGTCAGGCAACAACCTTCCAGCTTTGTTCTTTTTGCTTAGGATTGCCTTGGCTATTTGGGCTTTTTTGTGGTTCCATATGAATTTTTAAATAGTTTTTTCTTGTTCTGGGAAGAATATCAGTGGAAGCTTAATGGGAATAGCACTGAATCTATTAATTGCTTTGGGAAGTATAGCCATTTTAATGATATTGATTCATCATACGCATGAGCATGGGAGGCTTTTCCATTTGTTTGTGTAATCTCTGATGACTCTGAGCAGTGTGTTTTGTAGTTTTCCTTGCATAGAACTCTCATCTCCATAGTTAGCTGTATTTCTAGGTTTTTTATTCTTTTTGTGGAAATTGTAAATGAGATTATCTTCCTTATCTGGCTCTGGGCTAGACTGTTGTTCGTGTATAGGAATGTCATTGACTTTTGCACATTGATTTTTGTATCCTGAGACTTTGCTGAAATTGCTTATAAGCTTAAGAATATTTGGGGCTGAGACTGTAGGGTTTTCTAGCTAAAGGATTATGCTATCTGCAAACAGAGATAGTTTCTGCTCCTTTCTTGCTACTTGGATGCCTTTTTTCCTTTCTCTTGCCTCATTTCCCCAACCAGGACTTCCAATGCTATGTTGAATAGGAGTGGTGAGAGAAGGCATCCTTATCTTTTGCGGGTTTTTAACGAGAATATTTCCAGCTTTTGCCCATTCAGTATGATGTTGGCTGTGGGGTTGTCATAGAAGGCTCTTATTATTTTGTGGTGTGTTCCTTCAATTACTAATTTCTTGAGAGTTTTTAACATGAATGGATGTTGAATTTTATCAAACGTCTTTTCTGCATCTACTGAAATAATCATGTTTTTTTTTCCTTTAGTTCTGTATATATGATGAATCACATTTATCGATTTGCATATGTTGAACCAACTTTGCATCCCAGAGAAAAAGCCCGTTAGATCGTGTTGGATAAGCCTTTTTATATGCTGCTGGATTAGATTTCTCAGTTTTTCATTGAGGATTTTTGCACTGCTGTTCATCAAAGATATTGGATTGAAATTATCTTTCTTTGTTGTATCTCTTCCAGGTTTTGGTATCAAGATGATGCTATCCTCATAGTGAGTTAGGGAGTTCTTCCTGTTCAACTCAATATTTTGGAATAGTTTCAGAAGGAAAAGTACCAGCTCTTCTTTGTACATCTGGTAGAATTCCGCCGTGAATCCATCTGGTCTGAGCTTCTTTTGGTTGGTAGGCTATTTATTACTGACTCAATTTCAGAGCTTATTATTGATCTGCTCAGGGATTCAATTTCTTCCTGGTTATTCTTGGAAGGTGTATGTGTCCAGGAATTTGTTCATTTCTTCTCTATTTTCTACTTTATGTGCATAGAAGTGTTTATAATATTCCTTGATGATTGTTTGTATTTCTGTGATATCGGTGGTGACATGCTTCTGATTTCTGATTGTGTTTAGTTGAATCTTCTCTCTTTTTCACTTTATTGGTCTAGTTAGTGGTCTATCTATATTATTTATTTTTTCAAGAAGCCACCTCCTGTATTTGTTGATCTTCTGAGAGTTTTGTGTCTGTGAGTGTGTGTGTCAATCTTCTTCAATTCAGCTCTGATTTTGGTTATTTCTTGTCCTCTGCTAGCTGAGGTATTTGTTTGCTCTTGGTTCTCTAGTTCTTTTAGTTGCTATGTTAGGTTGTTAACTTGTAATCTTTGCCACCTTTTGATGTGGGAATTTAGTGCTATAAATTTTCCTATTAATAATGCCTTAGTTGTGTCCCAGAGATTCTGGTATGTTGTATTTTTGTTCTCATTAGTTTCGAAGGACTTCTTGAGCTTTACCTTAATTTTATTGTTTATCGAGAAGTCATTTCAGAGCATGTTGTTAATTTCCATGTAATTGTATGGTTTTGAGTGAATTTTTGAGTGTTGAACTCTATTTTTTTGTGTGCTGTGGTCTGAAAGACTTATAATTTCAGTACTTTTACATTTTCTGAGGAGTGTTTTACTTCCAATTATGTGATCAAATTTAGAGTATGTTCCATGTGGAAATGAGAAGAATGCATATTTTGTTGTTTTTGAGTGGCGAGTACTGTAGATATCTATCAGGTCCATTTGATCCAGTGCTGAGTTCAGGTTCTAAATATCTTTGTTAATTTTCTGTCCTGATCTGTCTTACCTTGTCAGTAGGATGTTAAATTCTCCCACTACTACCAAAGGATTGCAATTCCTGCTTTTTTTCTATTTTCCATTTGCTTGGTAGATTTTTCTCCATCTCTGTATTTTGAGCCTATCTATACTATTGCATGTGAGATGTGTACCTTGAAGACAGCATACCAATTGGTCTTTGTTCTCCATTCAGCTTTCCATTCTGTGTCTTTTAATTGGGGCTTTCAGCCCATTCACATTTAAGGTGAGTATTGATATATGTGGATATAATTCTGTCATCATGTAATTAGCTGGTTATTTTGCAGACTTTTTCATGTGGTTGCTTCATAGTGTCACTGGTCTGTATCCTTTAGAGTGTTTATGTAGTGGCTGGTAACAGTCTTTCCATTTTATATTTAGTACTTCCTTCAGGAGTTCTTGTAAGGCAGGTCTGTTGGTAATGAATTCAATCAACATTTGCTTGTCTGAAAAGAATCTTATTTCTCCTTTGCTTATAAAGCTTACTTTGGCCAGATATGAAATTCTGGGTTGGAATTTCTTTTCTTTAAGAATTTTAAATATTTGCCCCCAATCTTTTCTGGCTTGCAGGCTTTCAGCTGAAAGGTCTACTGTTAGTCTGGTGGGCTTTTCTTTTTTATTTTTCTTTTATTTTGACCTTGGAGAATCTAATGATTCTGTGTCTTGGGGATAATCTTCTTGTGAAGTATCTTACTGGGGTACTCTGCATTTCCTGAATTTGAACATTGGCCTCTCTAGCTAGGTTGGGGAAGTTCTTATGGATGATATCCTGAAATATGTTTTCCACATTGGTTCCACTCTCCTCATCCCTTTCATGGACACCAGTCAGTCCTAGTATTTATCTCTTTATATAATCCCATATTTCTCAGGTTTTGTTTGTTCATTTTCATGAACATTTTCTTGTCTGCGTATCTTTTTTTTTTTTTTCTGAAAGCCAGCCTTCAAAATCTGAGATGATTTTCTCTGCCTCATCTATTCTGTTATTAATACCTGTAATTGCATTGTAAAATACTTGTAGTGTGTTTTTCAGCTCTATTAGGTCAGTTACATTCTCTGTATACTGACTATTTTTTTCTGTCATGTCCTACAATGTTTTACCATAATTTTCAGCTTTCTTGCATTGGGTTGCAACATATGCCTGTAGGTCAGTGAAATGTGTTCCTATCCATAGTTTGAATTCTGTTTCTGTCATTTCAGCTATGTCAGCCTCAGACATTGTGAACCCTTGCTGGATATTTGATGTGGTCATTAGGAGGAAAGAAGACACTCCAACTTTTTGAATTTTCATGGTTCTTGGGCTGATTCTTTCTCATCATTGTGGGCTTATCTACCTTCAAACTTTGAGGTTGCTGGTCTGTGTGTGGACATGTGGCGGTGGGTGGGGGGTGTTTTTTTATCGTATTTGATGACCTTGAGGGTTTGGTTATGGTATAAAGTGGATTCAGCCAACTGTCTTTGTTTCTGGGAGGTTTTAGGAACCAATGCTCTGCTCCCAACTCCAAGACTGTGTTCTAACTCTGGGGGACTTGAATTGGGCCCCAGTGTTTTTCTCCGTCCCCGCAGGGTTTGGAGTCCACTGCACTGCGGGGGCCTAGGTGCAGCAGCTACAACAGAGTTCTAGTGGATACAGGGGTGCCTGCTTCCCTGTGAGCATTCACCACAGTGGTGGGGGCAAAGCAGCTGGGTGGAGAGTGGTATGTCCCTGCTGGAGACTGTGCGTGCTGTTGCACTGGAGCTGGTGTTAGCTTGGGGTGGGATTCTGATGGGTTCATGTCTGGGTGCCTTCTCTGTGTCCTGCAAGAAGGAGTGCTAACTCAGGGTGTGAAAGGATCCCCTGTTCTCTTCGTAGGGTTAGCATAAGGATGGGGTGCCGGTGGGGGCGGGGCTTTCAGGCTCTGTGCCTGCCAAGGCTGTCTGCAATGGTAGTTAGCAGGGGTCCAGGGGAATACTGCACTTCCACGTGCTAGATTGGCAGGTAAAGCATAACCCATCCATGCAGACCTGTACCAGTAAAGTGATGTGGGAGCTTGTTGTGGGCTCAAGGGAACCTGCAGTACAGGGAGGGAATGTGCAGGCTAGGAAACGGAAGTAAGAGCTGCCTTGCTGGAGCTCTCCATCAGTCAGGAACAGAAGCTATGGTGTGGGCCCCAGGGTACCCAAGACTGCCTTGTAAGCAAGCATGATCAGACTAGGGCCCAGGGAGGCCAACAAACCAACGAGTGCTCAGGTTGGACTAGCCATGGCAGATCCTATTCTAATCAGACATCTGCATGATGTTATGGAAGCAGAAAGGAGGGAATGTCTAACTATTGTAGAAATGGGAACTGTTGAAAGCTTTAATGAGAAACTGTTTAAAAATTTTTTTCTAAGAATATTGTAAATATAGCTTTCAGAAAAACTAAGAATAGGAAAACTTCAATCATGTCAAAACTGTATCTGTGTGTGTATATATACATATATATATGTATATATATTCTTTGGTATCATAGCTTAGAGAGCAATAAATCTTACTCCAAAGCATGCGTCAGGCTTCTATGTACCTAAGGGTATGTGGCATTGCACTGCGGTAGGAAAACGCTGGTTTCTTTACTGGGCCCATGTTTTCTTTTAAAAAATTACAGAAATAGTTGGGTGACTCTGTGGTACACACACCCTTCAAAACCTGGTTATTTAAAAATATCTTCTGCAATCTGGATATGTATCAGCTGATGGCACTTGACCTTGATGAATGACTTACTTAACTAGACCTCAGGTCTCTGCAGTACTGATAACACACATAACCCTATTTAGAAAGTGGTCGAGTTCTAAATGTTAACTTGTACATTACTTGTTTGGAGATAGGGCATTTTCCTTTAGAAATAATCTTCTAAATGATAAGTTTCTTACACAGTTATCTTTGAAAACATATTTAACCTATATGTTCATTGAAATATATTTATATCATGTATTTATCTTAAGTATTTTTTAAAAGCTTGCGATTCTAGCATTTAATTCAAATTGTAAAATAAATAAACCAGTATTTCATTTAGCTTGGTATAGAAAGATAAGTGAGTCAAATTATGTGATGATTGGACTATAGATACAGATTTTTAGGAGAATATAAAGGGATTTTCTGGGCAAGTTGGCACTTTTGGAGGTTTTAAAGATTAAGTTATTTTAAATGTTTTCTGCTTTATTAAATAATATGGGTTTTCTTTGCATTGATAGCTTAGAAGACAAACAATTCTATTTTGTACTACAAAAAGAATCAAGGGAAAGAACATGTAATAGACTGCAATGCATTTTGATAATCCAGCCAGAAAAGGAGATGATTGGGAAGACTTTAGAACCAATCCTAGTAAAGTAAGATATGAAACAAAGAAGCTCATTATTTCTTACTCCATTTAATTATGCAGTGGAAGCCCTAGCTGATACATTAAGCCAATAATATAAATAAAAAATGCAAGAATAAACAACATAGCCTTTGTTTGTAGATGATGTAATTATCTACATAGCAAATCCATGAGACTATAAAAATAATTAACACTAGAAAGGGAATTCAGCAAAGATGCTAGATACAAAAAATGTAGAAATATGACATTCTTTCCATACAAAAACAAAAACAATGTGATTACAAGGTAAAATAGAATGAAGTAATTTTATTTTTGGTAAACAATAACTACAGGTATCTTTTTAAAAAATAAGATTTGCAAGATTTTTATGGATAATATAACAAAATTTTATTTAAAATCATGAAGGAAGATCTGAGTGTATTAAAATGTGGTAAAATAGCTGAAAGAATCAAACCCATAAATTTCTAATTATTCATTCATTAAACTAAATATTTAGTAAGAGTATAATCAAAACTTCCAATAGATATTCTTGTGGAACTTGACAAGTTAATATTAAAACAACAGGGAGCCAATAATGGCCAAAACACTTCAAAAGAAATACAAGATGGCATACTATATATGTCATTATTGTACTAAGTACATCTAACACAAAAAATATATAAACTGAAAGAGGAAAAAAGTAATTTTTAAAAATAAAGAATATTAGTCAGCTGTGGAACAGTTCTAATGGGTCCAATGTAACTGTGTTTTGTGTCCCATAAACAAAGGAGGGAACAGAAAAATATTGAAATAATAACTATTTTTTCCCAAAAATGTGATATAAACTATAATACCACACATTCAAGAAACTCAAAGAACCACAAGCACAAGAATCATGAAGAAAATGACAGGAAGGCATATCATAATCAAATATTCAAAAACTGAAAAGAATATCTTGAATGTAGCAAAAGGACAAAGGATCTGTTATGTATAGAGGAACAAAGGTAAGTATTGCAACAGTTTTGCCAGCAGAAATACTGCAAGAGAGAAGATGACGAAGTGACATCTATAAAATACTGAAAGTAAGAAAAAAAAATGTAAACCTAGAAAATCATACCCAACAATAACATCTTTCAAATTCCAAGTTGAAATAAAGAATTGTACAAACAAAAGTTGAAAGAATGCATCAGCAACAAGCTACGTTAGAAGACATGATATAGAAGTCTTTCAAGGAGAAAAGAAATAGTACCACACAGAAATCTTGTAGGAAGGCAGGAAGAACATTAGAAGTGGAACCTATATGGATAAAATGGTAACAGAATACATAAATATGTGAAGTTTTTAATCATGATTTCAATTTGTTTAAATAATAATTGTTTGATTAAACAACAATGATAAGAATGTGCTGTGGGAATATATACATATGTGTGTGCATGTGTGTGTTTGTGTGTGTGTTTCTCCTCAGTAGGGGAGAAACGAAAGTATACTATTGTGAGATTTTATACTATATGTGAAGTTGCATCATATGATGAAGGTAGATGAAAGTTAAAAATGTCTGCTATAAACTGAAAGTCAGCAAGTATAGTTAATAATATAACAAAATGGATAAAATAAGCAAATAAAGGAGGTATATGCTGTCCACAATAAATGCAGTTAAAATTTAAAAGACACAGATAGGTTATAAGTAAAATCATAGCAAAAGTGATACCATGCTAACTAAAAGAAAGATAGGAGGCTATATTAATATCATAGAATACTGCCACAGATAATAGAGGTCATTTTATAATTATTATGAAGTACGTTCATCAAGAGAACATAACAATCCTAAATTGTTATCAACACTGGCCGTAGAACTCCTAAACACTGGAAGAAAATACTGACAGAAATCCAAAAGATATAGACAAAAATCAAAATTACATTGGAAATCTAAATACTGCTAATAACTGATAAAGCAAGTAGTCAGAAAATCATCAAAAAATTGTATATTTGGTTAACAGTACTGACCAACTTGACATAATTGATATTTACAGAACACTCTGAATAGCAGAATGCACATTCTTTTCATGTTATATCCCCACAATATAATTAAATTAGAAATCAGCAATATAAATTTATCTAGAAAAATCACTAAATATTAGAAAAAAAAAGAACATACTTCTAAATAATCCATGAGTCAAGGACAAAATCAACTAAAATTCCAATGTATTTAGCAATGAAGAAAAAAAAAAACACAATTTATTTGAATTTGTGGAATGCCACTGTATTAGTCTATTCACATGCTGCTAATAAAGACATATTTGAGATTGGGTAATTTGTAAATGAAAGAGGTTTCATTCACTCACAGTTCCACATGGCTGGGAAGGCCTGACTATAATGGCTGAAGGCAAATGAGGAGCAAAGTCACATCTTACATGGTGGCAAGCAAGAGAGCTTATGTAGGGGAACTCCCCTTTATAAAACCATCAGACCTTGTGAGACTTATTCACTCTCATGAGAACAGCATGGGTAAGACCTGCCCCACGATCCAGTTACCTCCACTGGGTCCACCTCATGACACATGGGCATTATGGGAGCTACTGTTCAAGATGAAATTTAGGTGGAGACACAGCCAAACCATATCAGCCACTAAATCAAGTTAGCAGGAAAAATTTACAGCACTAAATTTTGGTATTAGAAAACTAGAAGGACCCTCAATCAATGATCAAAATTTCCACCGTAAAAAAACCTTTAAAAAATAAACCCCAAGTTAGCAGAAGAAAGGAAACAGTCATGATCAAAACAGAAAAGCAATAGAGACAATTAATGAAACCAAAATCCTGTTCTAGAGAAACCTCTAGCCAGACAGGGAATGACTGCAATATACTTTTATTTAATTTTACACACACACACACACACACACACACACACACACACCACAAACTAGGATAAATTTTCTATTACTAGCTTTGGGGAAAATGGACAGTTCACTCACTAGTTTAATAACTATCTAAATCATCAAATAATTAAGGGATGATTGCGCAATATAAAATGCAATACCACTTGTGAAAAATTTAACATCACATGCAACATTTTATCAGCTGCCAGAAGTTAACTTGCTTAAGTATGACTACAGGAGGAATTTGTGATAGAATGATAGACGTGTCTGCTCAGGATATGATGGGAAATCTATCAGAGAAAAGGTTGCCTGTAAGTTTTTCTCAGTACATCATGAATCACGACTTTATAATGGGTACTGGGAAATCAAGAGGCTTTAGGTAATAGTACTGAAAACTAATTAGCTTGACATTTTAATAACGTTTCACCAAAACCTGTGGCAAAATTATGAGAATGATGACATTAGCCTGGATTAATTTAAGACTGACAAAGGCATATTATTTTCCTTTCCTGATAATAGGAAGTCAGGGGAAATGGTTGCATCTAAACCCAGATGACAGATATATTGCCAATTATCAGTGAGCCTGAGTTGTTGTTGCTGTTGTTGTTGTTGCTTTTTAACAACTATGTTGCCTAACCTGTAGGGCAGAGGCTATTCACAGGCATGATTGATTATAGTGCACTACAGTCTCAATCTTCCGGGCTTAATGAATCATCTTGCCTCGGACTCCTAAGTAGCTGGGATTATAGGCATGTGCCACCATGCCCAGCAGGATCCTGTTTTCTTCATCAGTAAATCTCAATGTAAGAGGCAGATGGTATCAAAGACAGGAGATATGCATTACCACTTGTAGAATACAGGGCAAAGTTTCACATTTAGATATATATTTCTAATTGGGAAAGATACTTCTATTTTGTTAGGCAATGGTGTAGGGATAGACGTTTTAATGAAAAATTTAAAGTCTAAATTTCCATTAATTGGCAAAGCTAGTACCAAAAATGTGTAGAGTCATCCAGATGTCCACCTATTTTATGCTTGTAAAGGTAACATGCATAGTATTTGATATGATTTGTGAAAACCTGTACATTCTGTGTCTGGTGATTTTAAGAATGCTATACCAACACCAAAAATCTGCTATTTTATTCTTTCCACTTGACTATTATTAATGGCAAATACTCTTTGCTTTTAACAAGTTTTTACTTTTTTAATCACATTGTCTTTGATCAGGTGATCTACAAAACATTTATATTTCTTTGTTACTTTTATTTTCTAAAAGTAGTAATTCTAACCCATATATCCCCTCAAAGATTCTCATTTGCCATAAAATCAACTCATTATATCAGCCTGTTTTCCCTCCTTTTTGTTGTATTTATCTCAAAATTTTAACTCAATATTTTAATAGCTGACCCGTTGATTGTCACACTGCTTCAGATTTGGAATGACTTTCATGCCAAAGTTTCCACCTTTCCCTATTCAAAATTTTTGTTATCAGTAGGCACATGTTTGTGACAACTCTGTCAAAAGAAATTAATCACACAACCTCCAAAGCACTCTTACATTATGACTTGGTTTTCTTCTGACATATTATGAATTTCTAAAAATGCCTTTTCTCTCCCCTGGAGTCCTATGTCATTTTACTGTTTTCACTGATGTGTCTATTGTCTTCACAAAATAATGTGCTTCTTTTAAGTTCAGGGGTACACGTGCAGGTTTGCTATATAGGTAAACCTGTGTCATGGGGGTTTATTGTACAGAATATTTTGTCACTCAGGTATTAAGCCTGGTGTAGGGAGACCCCCTGACACTATTGCTACAGAATAAAAGATGAAATGCTCCTGATTATTGTAAATACAAAGTTGCATGCAGGATTGTGTAAAGACAATGCCAGGTTGGACTGCCAGAATGAGCCAACAGCGCGTGATGTGCTTCCCCCTGCAGAGAGCCTATGAATGGACATGCAGTCAGGGAGGTTTCACATCACCAAGATTCCTATCCCAGAAAGGCAGATGTTCATAGCTCTGGGAATGGGATGTGACCCTCATGGGAAGCCTATAAATGGATGCATGGGGGGCGCCTGTCCATATGGATAAGATAGGGCTACAAACGCCCTCATCTTGCCATGGCTCTTCTAGGCCTCTTTAGGGTTAAGGCATACTCCCTTCTGAGAATTTCTGGCCTAACCAGTTGTCTAGCTTCACGTCCTGTTTCTATGGATTGTTTGTAACCAGCTTTTGCTGCAACTGTTACTGCTGATTAATATCTTGCTAATCATAGGTTATGGAAAGATTGTGTTTCTGTTTTAAGGCTCTGTTAGAAATTACTGATACACACACTATGTTGTAAATTCTTATCTCTGTATACTGTCCTTCTACATACAGACATTATGTTAAAGAATTACTTCATCCCCATGTGACCATCTCACCTCATAATCAAATGACCTTAAATCCCTCACTAACCTACCCCCACCCTCACTAAACTTAATAATAAATGCTAGCATATCCAGTGCATTGTTGGCACTGCGGGACCAGAAGGCAGTGATCCCCCTGGACCCAGCTTTCACTATCTTGTCTGTGTCTATTATTTCTCGACCTGTCAATCTGCCTGGGAACAAAGAGAGAGCCCCGTTGCATTGCGGGCTGCTGGCCAGATCCCGCAATAGCCTGGTACACATTAGATATTTTTCCTGATCCTCTCTCTCCTCCCATCATCCAACCTCCAATAAGCCCCATTGTGTGTTGTTTCCCTCTATGGGTCCATGTATTCTCATTATGTAGCTTCCACTTGTAAGTGAGAAGATGTTGTATTTGGTTTTCTGTTCCTACATTAGTTTGCTAAGGATAATGGTCTGCAGCTCCACTGATGTTCCTGCAGATAACATAATCTCATTCTATGTCTGCATAGTTTCTATGGTGTGTATGTACCACATTTTCTTTATCCAGCCTACCACTGATGGGCATTTAGGTTGATTCCATGTCTTTGCTATTGGGAATAGTGCTGCAATGAACATACAAATGCATGTGTCTTTATAATAATATTTATTTGGGTATATACACTGTGATGGATTGCTGGGTTGAATGCTATTTCTGTATTTAATTTTTTGAGAAATTGCCATTCTGTCTTACACAATGGTTGAACTAATTTACACTCCCAGTAATAGTGCATAAGTTCTCCTTTTACTCCACAACTTTGCCAGCATCTACTATTATTTTCTTCTTATAAATAGCCATTCTGACCAGTGTGCAATAGTTTCTCACCGCAATTTTGATTTAGATTTCTCTAATGATCAGTGATGCTAAGCATTTCATCATCTGATTGTTGGCCACATGTATGTCTTATTTTGAAAAGATTCTGTTCATGTTCTTTGTCCACTTTTTAATAGGGTTGCTTTTTACTTGTAAATTTGTTAAAGTTTCGTATAGATTCTAGATATCAGACCTTGGTCAGATGCATAGTTTGCAAAACTTTTCTCTGATTCTGTAGGTTGTCTGTTCACTCTTTTGCTGTACAGAAGCTCTTTAGTTATATCCCATTTGTCAATTTTTGCTGTTGTTGCAATTACTTTTAGTGTCTTTGGCATGAAATCTTTGCTTGTATCTATGTCCAAAATGGTATTGCCTCGATTGTCTTTCAGGATTTTTATAAGTTTGGGTTTTATGTGTAAGGTTTTAATCCATCTCACGTTTATTTTTGTATGGTGTAAGAAAGGGTCCAGTTTCAATCTTCTGCATATGGCTAGTCAGTTCTCCCAGCAATAATTATTGCATAGGGAATCCTTTTCTCATAGCTTGCTTTTTTCAGTTTTTTTTTTTTTTTTTTTTTTGAAGATCAGGTAGGTGTAGGTGTGGGCCCTTATAGTCTGGCTTCTTAATTCTGTTCCATTGGTCTATGTGGCTGCTTTTGTACCAGTGCCATGTTGTTTTGGTTACTGTAGCCCTGTAGTATAATTTGAAGTTGGGTAGTGTGATGCTTCCAGCATTGTTCTTTTTACTTACCTTTACCTTGGGTATTTGTGCTATTTTTGTTGTTGTTGTTTCATATGAATTTTAAAATAGATTTTTCTAATTCTGTGAAGAATGTTAATGTTAGTTTAATAGGTATAGCATTGACTCTATAAATCACTTTGGGCAGTATGACCATTTTAACAATATTGATTATTCCTATCAGTGAGCATGAAAGGTTTTTCCATTTGTTTGTTTCATCTCTGATTTATTTGAGCATTGTTTTGTAGTTCTTTTTGTAGAGATCATTCACCTCCCTGGTTAACTGTATTCCTAGGTGTTTTCCTCTTTTTGTGGCAATTGTAAGTGGGATTGCCTTCCTGCTTTAGCTCTCAGCTTGAGTGTTACTGGTGTACAGGAATGCTAGTAATTTCTGCACAGTTATTTTGTATTCTCAGAATTTGCTGAAGTTGTTTATCAGTTTAAGAATCTTTTGGGATGAGAGTATGGGGTTTTCTAGGTATAGGATCATGTGGTCTGCAAACAGCGATAGTTTGAATCCCCACTTCCTATTTGAATGCCTTTATTTCCTTCTATTCCCTGATTGCCCCGGTCAGGACTTCCAGTAGTACATTGAATAGGAGTTATATGACAGGGTATTCTTGTGTTGTGCTGATTTTCAAGGGGAATGCTTCCAGCTTATGCCCATTCAGTATGATGTTGACTGTGGGTTTGTCATAGATGTCTCTCATTATTTTAAGGTGTGTCCCTTCAATATGTAGTTCATTGAGTTTTTAACATGAAGGCATATTGAATTTTATGAAAAGCCTTTTCTGTATCTATTGAGATGATCTTGTATGTTTTTTTTTTCTTTAGTTATGTTTAGGTGATCAACCACATTTATTAATTTGAGTATCTTGAACCAACCTTGCATCCCAAGGATAAAGCCTAGCTGATCACGTAGATCAGCTTTTTGATGTGCTGTCACATTTGGTTTGCCAGTGTTTTGTTGAGGATTTTTGCATTGATGTTTATCAAGAATACTGGTCTGAAATTTTTTTGTTGTTATTTGCCAGATTTTAGTATGAAGATGAGGATGGCTTCATAGAAGGAGTTGGGAAGAAGTCCCTACTCCTGAATTGTTTGAAATAGTTTCAGCAGGACTGTACCAGCTCTTTCTACATCTGGTAGAATTCAGCTGTGGCTCCATCTGGTCCTGAACTTTTTTTGGTTGGTAAGTTACTGTATTCATTCATTCTCACAGTGCAATAGAGACATAGCTGAGACTGGGTAATTTATAAAGAAAAGAGGTTTAATTTGCTCACAATTCTGTAGACTGTACAGGCCTCTGCTTCTGGGAAGGCCTCAGAAAACTTACAATCATGGTGGCAAGTGAAGGGGAAGCAAGTATATCTTCACATGGCCAGCAGAAGAGAGAGAAGCCAGAGGTTCTACACTTTCAAACAGATTTTTGCCTGGGTAAAGTCTGTCTCATGATAGAATGATCTCCTACCAGACCCCTCTTGCAACACTGGGAATTACAATTCGACATGATATTTGGATGAGGATACAGAACCAAAACATATCATTTTGCCCCTGGCCCATCGCAAGTCTAATGTCCTTCTCACATTTCAAATCAAAATTATGCCTTCCCAAGAGTCCCCCAGTCTTAACTCATTCCAACATTAACTCAAAATTCCAATTCTAAAGTCTCATCTGACACAATGCAAGTACCTTCTGCCTATGAGCCTATAACATAAAGAAACAAGGTAGGTACTTCCAAGATACAATGGGGATTCAGGGATTGGGTAAATCCTCCCATTCCAAAAGGAATAAATTGGCCAAAACAAAGGAGCTACAGGCCTCATGCAAGTCTGAAGCCCAGCACGGCAGTCATTATATTTGAAAGCTCCAAAATTATCTCCTTTGAGTCCTTGTCTGGCATCCAGGGCACACTGATCGAAGTGGTCAACTCTCAAGGTCTTGGGAAGCTCTGCCCCTGTGGCTCTGCCTGCTTTCATGGGCTGGTGTTTAGTGCCTATGGCTTTGCTAGATCCACGGTGCAAGCTGTCAGTGGATCTGCCATTATGGAGTCTGGAGGATAGTGGCTCTCTTCTCACAGCTCCACTAGGTAGTGCCCAAGTGAGGACTCTGTATGGAGGCTCCAACCCCACATTTCCCCTCTGCACTGCCATAGTAGAGGTTCCCCATGAGGGCTCCTCTCCTGCAGTAGACTTCTGCCTGGAGATCCAGGTGTTTCCATACATCCTCTGAAATCTAAGTAGAGGCTCCCAAGCCTCAACTCTTGTTCTGTGAGTACCCACAGGCTTAAGACTTGGAAGCTCCCAAATTGTACTATCTGGAGCAGCAGCCTGAGTTCTACCTTGGCCCATTTTATCCACGGCTAGAGCTGTAGTGCCTGGGATGCAGGGTACCATGTCCCAAGGCTGCACAGAAGAGTGGGGCCTGGGCCTTGCCAAAGAAACCATTTTTACCTACGAGGCCTCCAGGCCTGTAACAGGAGGGCCTGCCAGGAAGGTCTCTAAATGTCTTGGAGAATTCTCCCCATTGTCTTGGCTATTAACATTTGGCTTCTCTTTACTTAGGTAAATTTTTGCAGTTGGTTTCAATTCTTCCCCAGAACATGGTTTTTTTTGTTTTTGTTTTTTGTTTTTTTTTTTCCCCCCTACCACATGGCTGGCCTGAAAATTTTGAAAAGTTTTATGTTCTATTCATTTTTCAAATATAAGTTCCAATTTTAGACCATCTATTTGCAAACACATATGATCATATGCTGTTAGAAGCAGCTAGGCTATCTTGAACATGTTGCTGCTTAGAAATTTCTTTTGCTAGATACCCTAAGTCATCTCTCTCAAGTTCAAAGTTGCATAGATCTCTAGAGCACAATGCCATCAGTCTCTTTGCTAAAGCATAGCAAGAGTGACTTTTATTCCAGTTGCCAATAAGTTACTCGTCTCCATCTGAGACCACCTCAGCCTGGGCTTCATTGTTTTTATCACCATCAGCATTTTCATCACAACAATTTAACAAGTCTCTAGGAAGTGCAAGACTTTCTCAAATCTCCATATCTTCTTCTGATCCCTCCAAAGTGTCCCAACCTCTGTCTGTTACCCAGTTTCAAAACAGCTTCCACATTTTCAGGTATCTTTATAGCAAGACTCCACTTCTCTGGTAGCAATTTTCTGTATTAGTTCATTCTCACAGTGCTATGAAGATATACCTGAGACTGAGAATGAGACTGATACTGAGACTGGGTAATTTATAAAGAAAGGAGGTTTAATCAGCTCACAGTTCTGTAGGCTGCACAGGCTTCTGTGTCTGTGAGAGAGAGAGAGAGAGAGAGAGAGAGAGAGAGAGAGAGAGAACGAAGGAATGAACTGCCCACTTTCAAACAATCAGATCTTATGAGAACTCTATCACGAGAACAGCAAGGGAGAAGTCCACCCCCATGACACATTCACCTCCCACTAGGTACCTCCTCCAGCACTGGAAATTACAATTTGACATGAGATTTTGGTGGTGACACAGAGCCAAATCATATCAGCTATTTATTACTGACTCAATTTCAGAGCTCATTGTTGGTTTGGTTCAGGATTCAATTTTTTTCTGGCTCAGTCTTGCATAGATGTCTGTGTTCAGGAATTTATCTATTTCTAATAGATTTTCTAGTATGGTCACAGAGGTGTTCATAATATTCTCTGACAGTTGTTTGTATTTCCGTGGGTCAGTGGTAATATCTACCTTGTCATTTCTAATTGCATTGATTTGAATCTTCTTCTTTTTTATTCTAGCTAGGAGACTATCTCTTTATTAATTTTTTTTTTCCAGAAAACCAGCTCCTGGATATGTTGATCTTTGGAATGCTTTTTCATGTCTCAGTATTCTTCAGTTCAGCTAATATGCCTTTATTATAAGATGTCCACAAGTGACCCAAGCAATAGGTAATTTAAATTATTGAATTTGCTAGATTCTCTTTACCATTTTCATGCAGGATTGAGGCAGTAATTTCTTTGAGCACTTAGCAAGAAACGTCTGGCCATTTTCTTTCATGACTGAAGCTCATGACATTCAGCCATTAAACTTGGAAGTTTCAGTCACTCTACTATGGGCATGGATTGCTTTGAGACCTAAATTCTCCTATGCTCTATGAAAATAAATCTATCTCTTTATGATAAAGAAAAAGCTTATCTTTTGAGATAGATACTGCATTGTTCTAGTGACCCACAGCAATGTTGTTCCATGGCTTCCCCTAAGCAGGTTTGACGTCTAACAATCATGAATCTTTGATGGACTGTGTAGCTACTGTTGCCCCTTCCTCTATTCAAGGATTACACAAAAGGTGAAACTCATCCCACTGGTTACTAAACAAATGCCACATTTCATTCTGAGTTTATATCATACTATATTTTGTGACAAAATGATCAGGAAAATGATGACTTTGTTTATTGTTCTTCCTAAAAAATGGGATTGCTTGCTCACTGCATACACATAGTAGCTGAAAATTTCTAAGGGCCTTTGAAAGAAGTGAAGGCCATGATTATAACAACCCTTAAGGGTAGCAACACCTCATTATTTAATACTTAGTTGAGTAGAGAGTTAGAGATCCAAATGTTTATTCGTCCCCACCTCCACGTGCCCAAGTGAAAAAAGAAATAATTTATCTTCCAACAGAGATTTTGTGTGGGTGGGAGAGAGGGTACATATGTGTCCTTCTATCTCTCTCTGTCTGGGAAATGGAGGTGAGACTGAAGATCAAAGATTTAGAAAAGGCAGTAGGTGTTTAGGAGAAACAACATCAACCCGACACTTTCAAAGAAACATAAGAAAAGTTCCTCCTGTTGAAGATTAAATTAACTCTTGGAGGACTTTCCGAATCTTTCATTTACTTTTTTTTCCTTGACTTTTTATCTTTTCCCTGACTCTTTTCTTATTGACAAGTAAAAATGCTTCCATCTTAAGAAATCCGTCTCCCAACCCATTTCTCTTATCTTACCCTCTAAATAAAGCCTCTTGAAGAATTTTTCCTCGGTCACTAACTCAAGTTCTTCATCTTTCATTAAACCTGAATGAACTCCAAGCTCACTCTGTTTATATAGCACCTCTGTAAGTCCAATAGCAATCTGACTAAAGAGCTCCTTTTGCTAAGTCTTGTGAGCACTTTTTAGTTCTCACGTAATTCATGCTCTTAGCACTTCCTCCTCCAAGACACTCTTTCCTTTTAACTTGTCCAGAGCACAGTGGTCAAAAGATTAGGCTTCTAAGTTACTCAGTTTGAATTCAGGCTTTCACTTAAGATAACCTTGGGCAAATTAATTAACCTTTTCACATTTCATTGTCCTTACCTGTTAAATGGAGGAATTAGTACCTATCCAACTCTTAGGGTTATCAGGAAAGATTTAATGAGGCAATGCATATAAGGAGCCCTCTTGACATACAACATGTACTCAATGAATATTTTCCATGATAATATTATTCTGCCTTATCTCATTACAGTGTGTGTGTATGTGTGCATGCACACAGTCATATACACATTTATTCTTCTCTGTCTCTTCTTAGCTTCCTTCTAAGGACAACATTTGTTCATCCTTTAAAAGTCTGTATTCTTTAGGACTATTTTTTTTTACTCTCTTCTCTATACTCTCTCAGGGGTATCTCAGTTATTCAAATGGATTTAATTAGAATTTAATTGCCTATGATTCTCAGATCTATTCTTAGCTGACGTCTTTTTTTCTGAACTTCAAACACATCTATTTGCATATTAAACATTTTCAACATATGAAAAAGAGGAACCTCCAAATCAACATGTGTAATACTGAACTCATCAATCCGTAATCCCAAATATGGTTTACTTCTAGTTGGCTCCATCTTAGGAAACATAACCAGCACTCAATATCCCAAGCTAAACATTGAAGAATCTTTCTTTTTTACCATGTGTAATACATCTGGTAGTCATGCTGACACTAGGTGCTGTTTTGATCATTAGAATGCTATATCAAAATTCTCTCAGGAAACTCAGTCCATTGAGAAGTACAGACATATCATTTCAATATAACTTGGTAAGTGCTAAACATAATCTACCATTTCCCCACTTTCTCCTCTTATTAAATAGAGTATTCCTTTGTCCAGTTGCCCAGGCCAAAACCCCTAGTTGTCTTAAATTTAATTTATTTTCCTTACTCTTATATATAATTCATTAGAAAATCCTATCGGTTCTATCATCAAATCTCATGCAGAATCCGTTCACTTTTATGCCATCCCACTGTCATTATTTTCATCCAGTGGTTGTCACCTAAGACATGTTTTTGCCCCCATTCAGGGAGCATTTAACAAAATCTGAAAACATTGTTTGGCTGTCACAGGTGGAGAGGGTGTTATTGGCAAATAATGCCCTTAAATGAAGGCCAGGGTTGCTACTAAACATCCTGCAATGGACAGTATAACCTCCCACAGCAAAGAATTACCTGGCTCAATATGTCAATAGTGTTTACGTTAGAAACGCTATTCTAATACAAGTTAGGGTTATATCCTATTTTCACAAGTATGACTGCCTCTTAATCAGTTTCCTACATCCATTCTTTCTTTGTCACACACATTGGTACTCATCAACCCATCCACCACACAGCAGACAGAATGATCCTATATACACATGTGCCACGTTATATCCTGCTTAAATTATCAGTGCTTTCCATTTACAACCACAAAGATCCTAGGACCATGTTTTGAACACCACAATTGAAATGCTCAATAGTTTCTGAATGGATAAGCAAAGTGATTAATTGGCTACCTTGATGTTTTATTGTTGTTTGTTTTCCTGTTTTGTACATGTTTGGTAAAACAGAACTAACCAATGAATCTGCAGGATTCACGTATAATTAATGTTCAATCCATTAATTAATTTTCTTAATTGCTTAATCACCAGATGGCAGAAATAAGATATTACTTCTTTTTCCCCTGCCCACCAAGTAAGTACTCTGTTACGAGGACTGAAATACTGGGGGAAAGAGCAGAGATGATATAATATTGTAATAATGTTGAGTTATTTTACGTTATCTCAAAGCACTGATTCACTTTCTTTGTGTGTAAGTGTGTGTTGGGGGGTGTGTGTGTGTATACTTTAACCTGATATGTCTCCTTATCTGACCTCATCCTTTTTAGACTTTATTGGGATGATCCTAAATAAGTATAATATAGAATATATATATATATATAGTACCAGTTTTTTATATATATATATCTCATAAAAGTTTCAGTAAGCTGTCTTATTAAAAAAATATTTTGTCATCTTTATTACAATTTTGAATATGCCCCATCTTTTCTTGGGAATATATCTTGAGTACATATATATATGAACCTGGTGTGTGTGGGTATGTATGTGTGTGTGTGTGTGTGTGTGTATATGTGTGTGTGTGTATCTACACATATATATATGGATATATGGACCTGGTACATTAAGCCAAGAGTAATCTTTTTGTCATAATATTAAGCCAAGGAAAACACACACACACACACACACACACACACACACACACAGATAGACAGACAGATAGATATAGATACTCTTAGCCCTGGAATGCCATCCTGGATTTCTTCCTAAAAAGCGGAAGGCTGTAATATAATATATACGTACACACACACACACACACACACACACATTTTTAAAAAAGAAATCCAGGGTGGTATTTTTGAGCGTATTTCTGCCTTCTTCTATTCCTCCTTCTTTTGTTTGCTTGGAAAGTTTATCTGTACAGAAACTGTGTAGAAAGAGACTTTTATGAAATACTGCATTGCCCCTGATTAAAGTGAAGTTGGAAAGAGTTATCGAATATTTACTCGTTGCAGGCTGGGCTTTCTCCACCCACACAATTGCTTCTCTACACTCAATCTCGAACTAAGGGTACAGAGAAGTTGCCCAAATGATTCCACACTTTTCATCAAATGCTTCCAATTCTATAAAGGTACACAACTAATATGCTGGAGCATCTTGTAGCTCAGTGGCCTTTCCTTCTGCCTATAGAATGGGTTTCAAACAATCCTAAATGTGAAATCTATATTAGTACATTCCTCTACTGATATTTGCTCCACTCTTTGTCTCACATCTGGAGTATTCCTTATATAAAATACCTTTTCACTTTAAAAGATAAAACAATGCTTTAAAAGGAAGCATGGACAATTAAGTTCTGATTTTTACTTTTATTTTTATTTTTTGTTTTTTGCTGTATTCCTCTGGACATATCCTTTTTCTTTAATAAATAAAAATCAGAAGCTCATAGCTTAAATGAAATAGCTGAAAGTGGATGGTGAAATATATTGCTTATAAAATTTATTTTTGCCCTTGAATTAAGAAAAAAGACATTTGAGAAAAGAGGAAGTTATGGTACTTAATTTTATAGGTGGTCCTCTTCTAGAAACTGCATTTTCCCATTTCCAGAAAAGGATAGGATATATTCAAAATTATAATAAAGATGACAAAATATTTTTAACCAGATGGCTTACTGAACTATTGTTTATAGTTATATCTTTTATTTTATAATTACTGGATATATTTATTAATATAATTTATAAAAAATATAAAAATTGTATCATAAAACTACCATCTTGTTTAGATGCCAACACTAGTAGTTTGCTATTTTAAAAATAGGATACTTATGTTTTAATTTGGAAATCTATCAAAATATAATCAATCACTCACAGTCTCATTTTGAAATTGCTTTTTTTTTGAGACGGAGTCTTGCTCTGTCACCCAGACTGAAGTGAAGTGGCCTGATCATGGCTCACAGCAGCCTTGAACTCCTGGTCTCCAGTGATCCTCCCTCCTTAGCCTCCCTAGCACCTGGGACTACAGGTTCAAGTTAACATGTCCAGTTAATTATTTTTATTTTAATTTTGTGTAGACAAAGGCTTGCTATGTTGCTCAAGCTGGTCTCTAACTCCTGGCCTCAAATAATTCTCCCATCTCAGCCTTCCAAAGTGCAGGGATTATAGGTATGAGCTACAACACCCAACTTGTAGTTGCTTTTAAATAACAAAATTTACTGTTTAATGTTATCAACTTCTTTTAAAATGTATTCCCTTATATTGATAAGCATGCAACCATGCAACTGCAAAATGTCTAAGCAAAGTTAGCCATTCTGTTAGTAAAAAAAAAAAAAAAAAAAAAAAAAAAAAAAAATGCAAATGGAGTGATCATTTCTAAGACCTTTTAAAAATGCTTTAGAATTCTTTTTTAAAATTAGTATAAACATCTTATCAGCATGTAATGTGATTTTTATTCCATTGTAATTTTTCTATATTGCTCAGAGACCTGATTCTGTCAACTACAATTCAAGAACTGGAGCAAGATGTACAAAATGGGGGAAGAGAAATACGACATTTTATTGGTGGAAGTCCGTCTGATATGACAATAATCTTGAATGAAAGAAGAAAGATGGTATGTTGAATGAATACTGCTAGTAACGTTATGTATTTCTTGTGTATGAAGTTCTATTTATTTATGCCAAACATACTATACTGCCTAAAGAAAATGGTTTATTTTCCATATGAGTAGACTAGCTGAATAATATTGCACACTTTCATAACTGATAATTTTGTTCTTGTTTTACTTAGACAAAATTAAATATTTTACTTTCTCTCACTCCCTCCTTTCACATTTATGTCTTACTTTCTCTGTATTTTTCTTCCTTTTTTTTTTTTTTTGCATCTCATCTCTATCTCCTTTTTGTCTTCCTATTTCTCTGTTTCACACTCTCTCTTCCCCAGTATAAATAACTATATCCCCCAGACAGATAGATCAATAGATTCATAGGCAGACACAAAGATACATAGAGGTTAATAAAGATGGATACAAATAGACACATATAATTACACACTATACATAGATACATTTTTACTTACATATATTTGTACATATATTGTAAATAGTTAGATAAGATTTATAGAGAAAACTTCAATGCATTTCAAATATATGAATTATTTTTTCCTCCAGTAAATTTTAAGTGTCTTATTGTCCATGACTATATCTCAGGTTAAAAATAAAAATAAAAAAGACAAAACCTTTTATATCACCTGATGCAGACACAAGCATAAACAGAGCGCTTCATATTAAAAAATCTTTAGTTGACTAAAATAAATCTTTTCTTATTTATCTCTTTGAACATTTTAGTATCTTTCATAGAACACTAACGTCTGTTTCCCAGTATGTGAATTCTCCTGTGGGTTTTCTCCACTAAATCTAATGGTGATTTTTCCTCTTTGTATTTTTTAAATTTAAATTAAAAAAATTTTTTTGAGAGAAATGGGGTTTCACTATGTTGCTCATGCTGGTCTGGAACTCCTGGATTCAAGGTAACCTCCCACCTCAGCCTCCAGAGTAACTGAGATTACAGGCACCAGCCACCATGCCCAGCTTTCCTTTGCGTTTTTAAAATTCTGAGTTGTACTTCAGTGGGAGTTGTTTTCTGTTGGAATCTTTCCTGCCCTAGCTAGGGAGGCAACTACATGAGACCGTTTCATATTTGCATCTCTGGGCCTCAATAGGTTTCACTTATTATGGATCGGTTTTAATCTTTAATTTACAGTCTTTGAGTTCTCACATTTTGTGGGTAGTGAGTATTTGGATCTCATTGCCTGTGTATGGGAGAGGTTTGTGGTTTTGATCACTAACAAATTACCCTTTCCACATTAATAACTAAGGGCAATCAGTTGCTTTCCTGTATCCAAAGGCCATCTGGTTGAGGTTTTGTTTTACATTTCACAGGGCAGCCCTGCCTAGCTCAAGGTTTTATGCAGAGAGCATAGTTCCAGATCTCTGCAACCTGGACCTACAGCCTCCACAGCATTCCCTACCTTGGTCATGACAGGGGTGTCACAACCTCAAACCTGTACTGAAAAACATCATTCTAATCGGATGCAGATTTTCCACTTTTAGCTACGGTTCACCACTTCGGAATCAGCACTTTGGTTTTAATTTTTTCTTCCTTTCTCCTGGCACACAGATATGTCCTTTCCTTTCAGGATCTGCTGATTACTATTTAATAACTTATTCTGCATTTTTCTGTTCTTTCAGCAGTAGGATGAGGATCATTTTCTGCATCAGCTCAGTCGGCTATATTAATTGGAAATCAAGTTTATTAATAGAGATGTTGACTTTAGCAGAGATTCCAGAGCACACATGAGTAGGTAGGAAGGTCAGTCTACAAAACAAAAAGCATCTAGCCCTGGGGAATTCTTTCTGATATTGTATTTGGAAATCAAGCTCAGGATGAGCCATTCTCATAAAGATTATTATATTTGCCTTATCAGAGAAAGGCATTTGTGTAATAGACTTTCTAATTTGCTTGCTAAATCCCGGAAATAATGCTTTCATTATTTAATGCAAAAAGTTTCAGAGGACTTTTTTCATGCAAATAATAATCTATCCTCTCTTTCCTTAGGGAGAAAAAAAATCTCATTTTCACTCCTTACTAAGGTTCATAAGTATAATCATTATCCACAAACTGACTCCACAGCTACTTAATATCCAGTTGATCTTTTATAATTTTTGTCACTTGAGTAACTAGGTGAGCTCGGTTTCTTGCCATTGCTATCTGAATGTTTAGTTAGTATAAAAAGAAATCCATATCAGTAAATTGATAAGTTTTTAAAAGTTATTCTGATTTATAAAACCAATATGCATTCATTGGAGAGAATGTGAAATAATCATGATAATCAGGAAATACTAACACTTTCTACTTCAGAAAATTTCTTATATGAGATTTAACCAATGTCTGTATGTGTGTCTGTGTGTACAGTATTTTTATATAGTACTACAGTTGAATATATATACGTGTGTGTGCATACACGTGCATATATACAGATGCAGAAAAGCATGCAGAAGTACCTGTATGTGTTCTCGCATATCAACACAAATATCTATACCTGTGCCATGCATATATATATATATATACACACACGCACACATATATACACACACACACATATATATACACACACACATATATACACACACACACACATATATATACACACACACACATATATATACACACACATATAGTGGCCATACTGTCTGTTGTAGTTGGCTCAGGCTGCCATAACAAAGTATCACATATCGGATGTTTTTTTTTTTTTTTTTTTTTTTTGAGACGGAGTCTCGCGCTGTCGCCCAGGCTGGAGTGCAGTGGCGCGATCTCGGCTCACTGCAAGCTCCGCCTCCTGGGTTCACGCCATTCTCCTGGCTCAGCCTCCTGAGTAGCTGGGACTACAGGCGCCCACCACCGTGCCCGGCTAATTTTTTGTATTTTTAGTAGAGACGGGGTTTCACTGTGGTCTCGATCTCCTGACCTTGTGATCCGCCCGCCTCGGCCTCCCAAAGTGCTGGGATTACAGGCGTGAGCCACCGCGCCCGGCCACATATCGGATGTTTTAAGCAACAAAAATTGGTTCCTCACAGTTCTGGAGCAGTTCTGGAGGCCGGAAATCCCAAACCAGGGTATCAGCAAGGTTGGGTTTGGGTGAGGATCCTCTTCCTGACTTACTACCTTCTTGCTGTGTCCTCATACAATGGAGAGAGATCTCTGATGTCTCTTCTTCTTTTTATAAGGGGACCAGTTCCATTGGATCTGTGCTCTACCCTTACAACTTCATTTAACATCCTTAAAGGCCCTACCTCCAATATAGTTTCATGGGTGGATTGGAGGGAGTGGTTAAAGCCTCAACATGTGAATTTGGAGCGGGGACACAATTCAGTCCATAGCACAGTCAATAACGTTTACTTTTTTTAAATTAAAATGATAATGCATTTTTATATTAAAAGTTAGTTTCTATAATGATAAACGATTTGAGACACACAGGGGACATAGATAATCTCTTAATGAGCATTCACACTCCTCCCACACGCTTTTGATATATATTGTCATTTAGCCCTAATTGACTAAAATTTTTATTTTATCTTGTTTTACTATTTACAAATAAAATGTTATTGATTCAGGGGAGACCCTTGTGTAATTTTCTCTGGCCCATTAACTCCTCTTCTTCTCCAGGCACAACAGCAGTCTTTAGCTAGGTGATCGTGAGTCTCTGCATTTCTTGATAAACTTTTTCTAAATCAAGTCTAAACTTGAGTGTCTGCAAACCTTGACACCGAGGGCTACATCAACATGTGTCTTCAATTAAACTTGAAAGGCAGTCTACCCCATAAGGACTGCAATTCTTAGGCTATTCCTAGTGCTAAACTAGGCCCAGAGACAGTGGACTGAGTGGGCATAGGGCATACTGAGACACCAGCCAGCTGGAGCAGCCTGGGGAGTACTGGCATCACCACCCTCAGGATGCACAGCCTGTGAATCCAAAAGAGATCATTTTTTTTTTTTTTTTTTTTACCTTGAGGGAAGGAGACAAAAGAATGAGTAGGACTTTGTCTTGCAAATAAGTTACCAGCTCAGTCACAGCAGGATAGAGCACTTATGAGAGTCACGAGGCCCCCATAGGGGCTCTAGCTCTCAGACAATAATTTGCAGGCCCTGCCTCCCAGACAATGTTTCAGGACACACCCTGGGCCAGAAGAAAACGCACTGCCTTGAAGGAGAAGACCAAGTCCTGGCAGCATTCATCATCTGCTAACTGAAGAGCTCTTGGGCCCTGAATAACCAGCAGCGATACCCAGGTACTACATTGAAAGAGTTGGGTGAGCCTTTGAGAATTGCTGGCTTCAGGTGAAACTCAACTTATTACCAGCTGTGGTAGCTACGGGGCAAAACTCCTCCTGCTTCAGAAAAGCAAAAGGAAAAGTAAATGGGATTTTGTCTTGCATCTTAGGTACCAGCATGGCCACGGGTGTGTGTGTGTGTGTGTGTGTGTGTGTGTGTGTGTGTGGTGGTGGTGGGCGGGGTGGGGGCAGTTAGAGCAAAAAGCAGGCCCTTGGGGTCCTTGATTCCAGGACTTGAACCTTAGATGGCACTTGTGGACATTCCCTGGGCCAGAAGGGAGACTTCTACCCTGAAGGCTGAGTCCCAGGCCAGGCAGCATTCACCACAAGCTGCCATAAGAGACCTTGAGCCTTATAGGAACATCAGTGGTAATCTGGCAGCACTCCTTGTGGCTGGGGTTGGCAGTGACTATGGCGTAAGGCTCCTCTGCATTTGGAAAGGAGAGGGAAGAGTGGGAAGGACTGTATCCTGTGGTTTGGGTACCACTTCTAAAGTTTTTGACTCTAGTTCCTGACTCCCAGACTGCACTTCTAGATCCACCCAGGGCTGGGCGGATCTTGTCACCCTGAAGGGAAGGACACAGGCCTGGCTGGCTTTGCCACCTGTTGATTGTGTAAGGCCAGGACCTGGAAGAAACATAGGCAGTCACCGGAGAGTGCTTATAGCAGTACTTGGGCAAAATCAAGCACTGTGCTGACTTCAGGTCTGGTGCAGCACAGTCACAGTGGTGACGGCAACAGGGTTGCTTATATCGCTCCACCCTCTGCTTCATGTAGTTCAGAATAGAAAGAGAGACTTAGTATGATTGAGAGGATGTGAAAGAAGAGAACAAGAGTCTCTTCCTGGTAATCTGAAGAATTTTCCTGGATCTGGACCAAGACCATCAAGCTGGTAACTCCTACCAGTCTGCAAGAACCACATTATTGCTGGGCTTGAGGTGCTCCCTAAGGCAGATACAGCATATATCACAATACTCAAGTCCTTTCAAATATACTAAAATTGTTCCCAAAAAGGGCAGCTACAAATAAGCCCAGACACTGAAGACCACAATAAATACCTAACTATTGAATGCCTGGACACCGAATAACATCTATTAACATCTACTAAGATCAAAGCCATCAAGGAAAACATGACCTCACAAAATGAAGTAAATAAGCCCCCAGAAACCAACCCTGGAGAAGCAGATATAGGACTTTTCAGATAGAGAATTCAAAACAGCTGTGTTGAGAAAATTGAAAGAAATTGAAGATAACACAGAGAAAGAATTCCACATTCTACGGATAAATTTAACAAAGAGATCAAAATATTTTTAAAAAGAATCAAGCAGAAATTCTAGAGCTGAAAAATGCAATAGGCATACTGAAGAATGCACCAGAGCCCTTTAATAGTAGAATTGATCAACTGGAAGAAAGAATTAGTGAGCTTGAAGACAGGCTATTTGAAAATACACAGAGAAAAGAAAAGGAAAAAAAAAGAAAGCATGCCTAAAGACTCTAGAAAAATAACCTCAAACAAGTAAATGGGAGAGTTATTGGCCTTAAAGAGGAAGCAGAGAAAAAGATACGGTAGAAAGTTTATTCAAAGGGATAATAACAGAGAAATTCCCAAACCTAAAGAACAATATCAATATCCAAGTACAAGAAAGTTATAGAACACCAAGCAGATTTAACAGAAAGAAGACTACCTCAAGGCATTTAATAGTAAAGCTCCCAAAGGTCAAATATAAAGAAAATATTCTGAAAGCAGCAAGAGAAAAAAAAATTACATAAAATAGAGCTCCAATATGTCTGGCAGCAGACTTTTCAGTGGAAACTTTACAGGCCAGGAGAGAGTGGCATGACATACTTAAAGTACAGAAGAATAAAAAGCTTTAACCCTAGAATAGTATATCTGGTGAAAATATCCTTAAAATATGAAGGAAAAATAAAAACTTTCCCAGACAAACACAACCTAAGGAATTTCATCAACACTAAACCTGTCCTATAAGAAATGCTATAGAGAGTACTTCAACCACAAAGAAAAGGACATTAATGAACAATAAATAATGACTTGAAAGTACAAAACTCACTAGTAATAATAAATACACCCAAAAACACAATATGGTAACTGTAACTGTGGTTTGTAAACAGTTGATATCCAAATAGACTAAAAGGTGAATGAATAAAAAATAATAGCTACAACTTTCCAAGACATAGTCAGTGCAATAAGATATAATTAAAAACACCAAGATTTAAAAAGTGAGGTCATGGAGTTAAGGTTTAGCAGTGTTTTACAGTTCTCCTTGCTTGTAGAGATCTTTTATCTTTTTGATCAGCTATATTCCTAGGTATTTTATTTTCTTTGTGTCTAATGCACATGAAATTGTGTTCTTAACTTGACTCTCAGTCTAGATGTTATTAGTGCACAGAAATGGTATTGGGGGGCTTATGGAGGAGGTGGGGATAGTTAACAGGTACAAAAAATAGAAAAAATAAATGAGGTCCACTATTTTATAGCACAACATGGTGACTATATAAAATAATTTCTTAACTGTACATTTTAAAATAAAATGTGAAAATGTGTAATTAGATTGTTTGCAACTCAGTGGATAAATGATGGATGAATGGATACATTCTTCCCAATGCACTTATTTCACATTGCATGCCTGTATAAAAACATCCCATGTACCCTATAAATGTGTGCATTTACTACATATCCACAAAAAGTAAAAATAAAAATAAATTTTAAATAATAAATTATACTGATTTTTGTACACTGATTTTGTATCCTGAAACCCTGTTAAAATCATTTATCAGTTCTGGCAGTCTTTAGAGTTTTCTAAGTAAAGAATTATATCATCAGTGAAGAAAGATGGTTTGACTTCTTATTTCCCTATTTGGATACCTTTTCTTTCTTTCTCTTGCTTGATTGTTCTGGTTTCTAATAGAGTTCATATTCACTAATTTTTTCATTACTCCTCAAAGTGGGCGTTTATGTTTGAGTAGTCTTACTTCATTTTTTGTTTTGCTTACTTGTTCATCAATTCATTTTTAAAAAGTTACTAAGTGCCTGTTACATGCTAAGTAAAAAATCCTAGACACTTATTTCCTAGTCTCAATACTAACCATGCTAGTATAATTGATTCCTTGCACATCACTCATATACCAGGAAAACTTACAATGCCAAATGGCTCTAACATTGCTTTCTGTGTTGTTTTAAATGGACCATTAACAATTCACTTGGTACTTTAAATTTAGCTTCCTTATAACTGCACATATTCTTAACTCTCAGTTTAGCTAACATTTTATTTCTTCTTCGCATCAACCTTCCCTGATAATAGTAATTATAATAATAAGAAAAGCAATAACAACAACAACACTGGTAGTAGCAGCATTCCTACTAAGTGCTAGATATTGATTACTCTTCATGTATCTTCTTTAATCCTCACAACATTGAGGATCTGGTATCAACATCCACATTTTTTCAGATTTAAAAAATCTGAGATGAAGAGATGTTAAATAACTTGCCCACAGTGACACAGGCAGTCATTTAAAACACTAGGATTTGAACACAGGCACTCCGCCCTCATGAACCCTCTCCTAACTACTATACTCTGTTACCTTCACTATGAATTGTAGTATCTCTAGTGATATCAGTGATTATTAAAGGAATTATTAGCATTATAATTCCTAATTTTAGCATTCCAGCTGTTTTCATTGGTTTGAGAACTTTTAGAAGCATTGTAGGCACAGTTTACCCTGACCTCTATTTCAGTTACACACTTCTGATGTCTTACTGTCCTGAAATAAGTTCTAAGTTTAACACAAATTGAAGTGCTATTTCTAAAGTATGGAACTAAGATTATCAAAGTTATGGTGTGTCATTCTTCATATCGTTAAAGATATAAACTAAGAGCTTCATATGTATGCTTTTTCCATCAGCCAGAATACCTAACATTTCTGCTCTACCACCATTTCCTATGTTCATGGTAATTTTATTAGTCCATTCTCACACTGCTATAAACAAGTACTTGAGACTGGGTATTTTATAAAGAAAGAAGGTTTAATTGTTTCATGGTTCCACAGTCCGTACAGGAAGGATGGCTAGGGAGGCCTCAGGAAACTTATAGCAGAAAGCAAAAAGGAAGGACACACATCTTACATGGCCAGATAAGGAGGAAGAGAGAGTGAAGAAGGAGGTATACTTTTAAACAAACAGATCTCATGAGAACTCACTATCATAAGAAAAGCAAGAGGAAAATCCACCCCCATGATCCAATCACCTCCCACCAGGCCCCTCCTCCAACACTAGGGATGAAAATTCAACATGAAATTCAGGTGGGAAAACAAATTCAAATCATATTATTCCACCCCGGCCCCTGCCAAATCTCATGTAATTCTCACATTGCAAAATACAATTCCTCCTTCTCAACAGTCCCTCAAGACTTAATTTATCTCAGTATTAACACAAAAGTTCATGTTCAAAGTCTCATCTGAAAAAAGGCTAGTCCCTTAAGCCTATAAGCCTGTAAAATAAAAAAACAAGTAAGCTACTTCTAGGATACAATGAGGATATGGGCATTGGATAAATAATCCCTTTCTAAAAGGGAGAAATTGGCCAAAACAAAGGGGCTACAGGCCCCATGCAAGTCTGAAACTCAGCAGGCCAGTCATTATATCTTAAAGCTCCCAAATAACTTTCTTTGACACTAGGACTCATATCCAGGGCACACTGATGCAAAGAAGGAAGGGTTCCCGATGGCCTTGGGCAGCTCAGTCCCTGTGGCTCTGCAGGGTACAAACCCTGTAACTGCTTTCACAGGCTGGTGTTGAGTGCCTGCAGCCCTTCCAGGTGCATGGTGCAAGCTGTCCGTGGTTCTACCATTCTAGCATCTGAGGACAGTGGCCTTCTTCTCACAACTCCACTAGGCAGTGTCTCAGTGGAAACTGTGTGGGGGATCCAAACTCACATTTCCCCTATGCACTGCCCAAGTAAAGGTTCTCCATGAAGGCTCTACCTCTGAAGCAGACTTGGATCTGGAATTCCAGGCATTTCCATACATCCTCTGAAATATATGGGGAGGCTCCCAAGTCTCAACTCTTGCCCACTGCATACCTGCAGGCTTAATCTACATGGAAGCAGCCAAGGCTTGGGGCTTGCAGCCTCTGAAGCCAGGGACCAAACTGTACCTTGGTCCTTTTTACCCACAGCTGAAGCTAAAGCAGCTGGGATGCAGAGTGCCATGTCCTGAGGCTGTACGGAGCAGCAGGGCCCTGGGCCTGGCCCAGAAAATCATTTTTTCCCTCCTAGGCCTCCAGTCCTGAGATGGGAGGGGTTGCTACAAAGGTCACTGAAATGCCCTGGAGACATTTTCTCCATTGTCTTAACTATTAACATTCAGCTTCTCTTTACTTATGCAAATTTCTGCAGCCTTGAATTCTTTCCCAGAAAATTGGGTTTTCTTTTCTACCACATGGTTAAGCTTGATATTTTCCAAACTTTTATGCTCTGCTTCATTTTTAAATATAAGTTCCAGGTTCAGAAAATTTCTTTGCTCACAAATAGGAGCTGACACTATAAGGAGCAGCCAGGCCACATCTTGAATGCTTTGCTGCTTAGAAATTTCTTCCACCAGATACCCTAAATTATCTCTTTCAAGTTCAAAGATCCCAAAGAGCAGGGGAGCAATGTTGTCAGTCTCAATACTAAAGCATAGCAAGAGTGACATTTACTCTGGTTCCCAATAAGTTTCCCATCTCTACCTGAGACTACCTCACCCTGGACTTCACTGTCCATATAACTATCAGCACTTTGGTCACAACCATTCAACAAGTCTCTAGGAAGTTCCTAACTTTCCCTCATCTTCCCACCTTCTGAAACCTTCAAAGTTTTCCAACCTCTGCCCATTACCCAGTTGCAAAGTTGCTTCCACATTTTTAGTTATCTTTATAGCAATGCCCCACTTCTCTGCTCCCAAATTTATTAGTCTGTTTTCACACTGCTATAAAAAACTTTCTGAGACTTAGTAATTCATAGAGAAAAGAGGTTTAATTGACTCATGGTTCCACAGGCTATAAAGGAAGCATGCTGGAGAGGCCTCAGGAAACATACAATCATGGCAGAAGGTAAAAAGGAAGAAGGCATGCCTTACATGGCTGGAGAAAGAGAAAGAAAGAGAGAAGTGGGAGGTGATACTCTTTTAAACAACCAGATATAGTGAGAAATCATTCACTATCACAAGAACAGCAAAGGAGAAATTTGCCTCCATGATTCAATCACCTCCCACCAGTCTCCTCCTCCAACACTAGGGATTATAATTCAACATGAGATTTGGAAAGGGACACATATCCAAACAATATCAGTAATCATTGCTACATAACCATCACTCTCTTTCCTTGTGTGAACTGCAAGGTCTTAGGATTCTTATCATGAATGTAAAAACCCAAAAAAGCAATTACAGATCTCTTATCAGAAGAAATGAAAGCTATTTGCCATTTATTATCAAACACGTTTCACAGAATTCTATTGAACATATCTGCAGAGCTTCCCATATGAAGCTACTTATTTGGGATTTTAGTCCAATTTTCTGAATAACTTTCCTTCTTGAGTTTAGATTCAGACTCACCTCACTTATCATTATTAATCTGCTTTGAGAATGCAAAATATCTTATTAAAAATCTTGTTATAAATTAACCTTTATCTTGATTTTCTAAATCTTTTTTCTGATTACATCCATCTATATTTTGGGAAATATTCAAAAACAAAAAATAAATTATTATTATTATAGTATGATTACAGGATGAAATGATCTATGCAAAACTTTTTGTATGTGAGGCTGTATACCAATAGGACCATTAGTTTGAAGGTCTTGTTTTCTCAGACCTGAAGAATACCAAGATGATTAAGGTATGTGGTGGGATGGGGTATTAATATTTGGCTTGTCACGTCAGTGGGGGGAAAAGGGATTTTTCAATAAACTGAACCGAACAAAATAATTTTGCATAGGGAGACCCCCCCAAATTGGATTTGCTCACACTACATAAAAAATTCCAGATGGATTACAGACTTAATATCAAAAAACTTCTAACTCTTAGTAGAAAATATAATAAAGGTATATTAGACCCTGAGGTAGCAAAATCTTCTTAAAACAAGATACAAAATATACAGACTTAAAATAACCCATTATTGATTAGAATCTAAGTTGTTCATTTGAAACTCTCTGGAGATAAAATCTAGTGTATTCATCTCCAAGGCTCATGTCCTTTCAACTATATAACAGTGCTACCTTAAAACCGTGCTATCTCGGTGTGACTTAAGACACTGTTAGACAAATTTTATATTATTAGCATTCATACGTATGCTTGCCCGCCCCCACAACCAAGATGATAAGATTATTTAGGTAAGCTCTGTAACCCCAGCACCTATCATATTATTTGTGTATACTAAGTGATGTACTATAATTGTACATAGTGAATACTTTATGGGTGATCAGTTTCTCCTCTTCTATGTATACATTATATTCATTTTCACTATCTTTGTATATTTTATATGTCCCCAAATGCACTGTATTATTCCTTTGGTTAGAAGACCACAATTATAGGTATTTTTTAGTTTGCAAAACTTTTCAAATAATAGAACAGTAAGATTTGTACAGTGCGACCTACTTAAATAAAAAATAATGTATAAATAACATTATCTAGTTGTGAAAATAGTTCTAGAAGTGAAAAATTGTAATCTATATCCTCCAAGAAGAGTTTGAGGGCTGTTAAAAATAAATTAGGTTTATAGAATTATTTACAAATTAATTATCTTTCAACATTGGTCCTGTAAATGTAGTTCTGTACAATTTTAGCAGTTTAGAAAATCAATATTAATGTCATGCTTACAGATGCATTATAAAGGAAGCAGAGCTCTCATTGCTAAAATAGGAATATATCAGAGTAGAGAAAGTGCAGGAGACAGGTCCAGAGACAGGAGAGCTAAATTTTAATTCATCTCTGTCATTAACTCACCATATAACATTAGACCAGGGAATTAATTGTTCTGAGCCTCAGTCTCCTCACCTATGTTATAAAGGGATTTGTCAAGATCAAAGGTTCTTTACCAAGGAGACTGGGAGAATCATCTGGAGAACTGTATTTTAAATGCAGATGCCCAAGTCTTGTCTCCTCAGAGATCCTAATTTAGTAGGTTTGGGAAGGTTTAAAACTAAGATCTGCATAGTTTTAACAAGTCCTACAGGTGATGTTAATGAGCACCCACATTGAGAATTATTGTATCAGAAATCCAAATTTCCTTCTTGTTCTCTGATTCCAGACATGAATGTGCTTTAGATGCTATAATTAATAATTGATATAAAGACCTTAAAATAAAATAATGCTTACTCACTCATCTTTTTGTTTTGAAATTTTTATTTCATACTGGAGAGACTAAATATCAACCGTTTAGAACAAAGATAGTGAAACCAAATGAACAACTGAAGCATTGGTCATGTATTTATAGCAAAGTGGAATTTTTTAAGAGATTGGATCTGCAAGTAACTGAGGTTCTTCTATTCTAACCTTAAAGAAACCTAGAGTGATTTTCTTTGACAATAACGATGGTCTTAAAATTAAAAAGTTTATTTACTCAGCAATCTGCCCATGGTCCTTGTTCTATTTAGTCTAATCATATTTTGGACAAACACAAAAACAAATAAGCACAACACAACAACAACAACAACAACAAAATAAACATTAATTGAAACAGAAATAATGTAAGCCCTTTCAGGACCCTAGCTTATTTGCAAATGCCAGCAATTGAAAACAGATTAGCTAACAAATACCCTGTTGCACACCATCTCTTTCTTTAAAATACATACACATGCACACACACACGCACACATGCACACATACATGCATACACATGCACACTCACACGCACACATGCACACGGACATGATTACATGAATGTGTGCACCATACATATTGAGAGTTAAAAATGAGTTGAGAAAAGGATGGAGAATATGCACTGTAATACACATCTGTGCGTACACACANTGAGTTGAGAAAAGGATGGAGAATATGCACTGTAATACACATCTGTGCGTACACACACAGGCACACGCGGACACACACACGCGCACATACACACGGACATGCTTACATGAATGTGTGCACCATACATATTGAGAGTTAAAACTGAGTTAAGGATGGAGAATGTGCACTGTAATACACATCTGTGCGTACACCCACACACGCACACACACACTAAAACGTATATCCCATGTAGCTCAGGGAAAGAGATACAATACAATAAACAAGATTATTATTTCGAAAATATTTTCAACTCCTTAGTAGGAACTATTAAAGCATAAAGTGATGTTGAACGGAAAAAGAAGTGATCATGGATAATTACTTTAGCTGCCCATGTTATTGTACAAAATAATGTTCTGAGAAGATATGTGGCAATCAAAGTGAGCGAGTGAGCAATCAAAGCTGAAGTTGTTTCCTATGGTGAGAAATTATAATTCTCTTTCAAGTTATCTCCAAACATCATACCTAGTTTGATAATTATAGCATATATTTCAACTAACTCCATGGCTGCAAATTTGAGAAAAATTCGTTTCTACACTAATGCAATTTACTACTTCCAGGTACACTTAAATTGCCTAACTCCAAGATTATTCTTTGGTAGTAAATATGTAAGATAATTGCTAAAATTGTGCAGAGTGCATTTTGAAGAATGTTCCATGAATATGCTTACGAGAATATTCAATAAATCAATGTCCTCTCATCATATTTTGATCCAAACTACTGAAAAGGAGCACTCTACATTTACAGCTGAAAACTAATGCATTGCTCCTTGTACTTTCAATTGATTCCCCAAACTCATTATATTCATGAGGTAGTGTACTTGCTTCTGGTCAGCATAAATAATAGTAACAATAAAAACAGTAATAAAGCTGGGCACGATGACTCAAGCCTGTAATCCCAGCACTTTGTATGGCCAAGGCGGGCGGTTCTCGAGTTCAAGAGTTTTACATCAGCCTGAACAACATAGTGAAATCCTGTCTCCACTAAAAATACAAAAATTAGCCAGACATGGTGGCGCATGCTTGTGATCCCAGCTACTTGGTGGGCTGAGGTAGGAGAATCACTTGAACACGGGAGGCAGAGGTTGCAGTGAGCCGAGATCACACCACTGCACTCCAGCCTGGGCAACAGAGTGAGACTCTGTCTCAAGAAAAAACAAACAAACAAACAAAAAACAGTAACAATGACAGATAGCCAAATTTATTTAGTGAGTGTTATGTGCCAACATTTCTAAGTGCTTTAATGAGTATTATCTCATTTAGTAAATTTAAAGAATCTTTGATTCGGGTTCTTTTAAAAAATGGCAAATAATAATTGCATACTTGATGACGTATTATGTGAATTAAGTTTTTGGGTTTTTTTATTGGAAATGTAGCATAGTGTATGGTGCTTAAGAGCATAGAATCTGGAGCCAGACTGGGTTAAGTCTTTTCTGGGTTACTTACTTGGTGTGTGACTGAACTACTTTAACTTCAGCGTGCTTCTCTTTAAACTATGGACTATGCTTATTGTACCTACCTAGTAGAATTATGAGGATTGAATTAGTTACAACATATATAAAAGTCTTAAACAGGGTCTGGCACATAATAAATGCTATGTGAGTATTATCTACTATAATCTCAATTTTTGTGAGTCAGGTAAGTAAATTTAATTATCAGTTTACATAGTTGATAAATAGCAGAACTAACTTAAACTAAGGCAATCTGACTCCAGAACCTCTACTAATAGGTTCAGAGTTATACAGTATTAAGTTCATTTTTATTTTTTGTGAGATATGTGAAATATTTTAAACATATAAAATGGTAGAGATAACTGTATTATTCAGAGTTTCTTAAAATATGTTGTATAGGACATTGGTTTCCTACAACGTTCCGCAAAATTACAAGAAAAAAAAAATCCCACGGCAAAATATATTGGGAAACGTTGCACACTTACATTTCTTTCATGTATTTTCACAATCAATAATTGTTACTCTGAGAGTACAGTATCTCCTAAGGCAAATAAACCTATTTATTTTTGCTTAGCTTGGCGTTTTTAAACTTATTTGGTCACTGAATGCACTTTAGCAAATGCTGGATGAATATTAACACGAAGAGGTTAAGTGAGCATTTTCCTCACTAGACAAAATAAAATGATATACCTGTAATAAGGTTCTCTGGAGAAACAGAACAGGAGATATCTGTCTGTCTATCTATCTGTCTGTCTATCTATCTATCTATCTATCTATCATGTATCTATATATGTAGATAAATTGATAGCTGTGGATATGATGACATTTATTATGGGAATTAGCTCATGTGATTATTGAAGCATAGAAACTGTGAAATCTAAGGGCAGTAAGTGAGAAAACTAGGTAAACCTGTGGTATAACTCAGTCAGAGTCAAGGCCTCAGACCCAGGGACAGCGATGGTGTCATGTACCATGGCCTGAGAACCTGGGAAGCTGATGGAGCAAGTCCTGGATGGAATCCAACAGCCTGAAAAGCAGGAACACTGATGTCCAAGTGCAGGAGAACATGAATGTCTCAGTTCAAACAGAGAGAAGAAATTCACCCTTCTTCCACTTTTCCACTGTTTTGCTCTATTCTGGTCCCAATGGATTGGATGGCCACCTGTTTTGGTGAGGGTGATTTTCTTTACGCAGCCTATTGATTCAATTGCTAATCTTCACCCAAAAGACCCTCAAAGACATACTCGAGAATAATGTTTTACCAGCTATCTGGGAAGCTCTTAGGTTAGTGAAGTTGATACTTAAGATTAATCACCATAATACCTATCACTCAGATTTTAAAATTCATCCCCAATCTTTCCATATCTTCTGTTTTAGATATTTCTAAGCTTAGGTCCCTCCTCCAACACCCCATCCAAGAAAACACAAAACAGAGTATGACAGAAAGGCTTTGATATAGGCACTCTGTTTCAGGGAAATACTATTAAGAGAGAAAAACAAAACATAATTGTCAATGTCATGCCATTGAACATATAATAAATCAGTATTTCTGTGCAGTTTAAATCCAAACATTGTACAAATTAAGACTCAGGAAAATATGGTCTTGATCTCAAATCCTCACATATACGTTAAGGCAGTTTGTAGGCTCTCAATTCTGTTCCATTTCCAGAGCTAAACCAGGTATTTTCTGCTTCTTAGCACAATGTTATAACCTACACATTTTTTTAGATGAGCTCCCAGTGACCATGAGAAACTATGGTAACTTCAGCTATCATATGCAGAGGCTCAAAGGATAATGATTTATGATTGATTTCTGCTCACTAAATCTCTCTGTGTTAATATGCTTCCAGCATTTGCTAAAGTGTGTTAAGTGATGAACTGAATTTTTTAAAATGCTAAACTAAGCAAAAATAAATAGGCTTATTTGCTTCAGGGGTTCCTATACCCTTAAAGACAAATATGTATTGTGAATATCCATTAAATAAATATAAATGTGCAGCATTTCCCAATGTATTTGGCCATGAGATCTTTTTATCTTACTATAATTTTGTAGAGCATTGTAGGGAACTAATGTTATACAGAATAAACTTTGAGAAATGCTGACCAATTTTGTTACAATAATCAAATAAATAATATAAGGCAAATGCTGTTGAAAATATTGAATATGTTGCATAAAATTCAAGAAAGAAATAATGGCAGTGTTTATTTCAGAATTGAGTCATTTACCACCATTGAATTAGGTAGTTGATTAAAATTTATTTTTCTCTATCCCCCATCTGCAAGTGGGGCTTGGAAATCTGAATTTATATTTAGTGGCTACGATGCTCAAATACATGATAAAACTTTAGAAATATTGGATTATTTTATACAGAGTTCTATGAAGTTCACTGATTTTAAAATTTTAAATGGGTAGATGATAAATTGATCCTTTTTAATTACAGAGAACATTTGCTTAGAATCTTAACTTGCAATTATTACAAACTTGCATGAAGTAGCTTAAGGAAAAAAAAAAAAAAAAAAAAAAAAGCATAGCTCATAAAGGAAACCTGGCGGTCATATCATATAAGCCAAGGACAATAACGCAGTCAGCTAGCTCCTGGCCACAGCTGTGACTCAGGACATAAATGGTATCAGAACGTTCAGTCTTTTTTCCTGCTTAATTCTGACTGCTTCACTTTGTTAGGTGGATGATCACCCCTTTGCTACTCAGGCTACTCATATACCAGAGTCCCAGTGTCTAAAAAATAAAACTTGATTCCATCAACTTCAAATCAAAATTATCTGATAAAGACATTTGACTTGCACATTATAGGTGAAATGACTGCACCACTGAACAAATCTATAATTTTCAGTTGCATGAAGAACTAAGGAAAAAAGTGTTTGGCCAAGTATGGTTGGTACACACCTTTGGTACTATAAACTGGCCACGGGTATACAGTCATGCACTGCATAGCAAAGTTTGGTCAGCAACAGTCCAGACCACATATGCGATGGAGTTTGCAGAAGTCTAGAAGGCTGTAGTTGAGATAGCCAGCAACTTATACCTGGGTGTGAATGAAAATGACAATGAGAAGCCCCTAGAGATGGTTCCTAAGTAGTTGACTAATGAGTTCCTGGAACAAGAATGCATAGCTGAAGAAGAGACAAGGGAAAAGAAAACTTCAAAGGAAGAAAAAGAAGAATTCCCAGGAAAAATCACAGTGAAGGGTTTAACATAAATTTTGCAGACCTCAAGAACCTTCTTAAAAAGTTTGAAAACGGCCGGGCGCGGTGGCTCACGCCTGTAATCCCAGCACTTTGGGAGGCCGAAGCGGGCGGATCACAAGGTCAGGAAATCGAGACCACGGTGAAACCCCGTCTCTACTAAAAATACAAAAAAAAAAAATTAGCCGGGCGAGGTGGCGGGCGCCTGTGGTCCCAGCTGCTCGGGAGGCTGAGGCAGGAGAATGGCGTGAGCCCGGGAGGTGGAGTTTGCAGTGAGCCGAAATCACGCCACTGCACTCCAGCCTGGGCGGCAGAGCGAGACTCCGTCTCAAAAAAAAAAAAAAAAAAAAAAAAAAAAAAAAAAAAAAAGTTTGAAAACATGGACCACATCAAAATGTTTTCATTAATAGAGAGGAATATGGATCGTGCATTATTTGCTTACAAGCAAATCTATGATGATAAAAAAGATAACTGAAGCAAACTTCCACTTACGTATTCTTAAAACATTGATGAAAAAGAACCTCAGATGGGTCCTTCAGGAGATATTCCAGAAGAAGGCATTGTTATCATAGGCGAAGACAGTTCCATGTAAGTTCATGCCCCAGAAGAACTTTCAGAGGAAGAAGATGTAAAGGTGGAAGAGAGCCGTATTGATGATGGTCCTGACCCCGTGTAGCCCTGGGCTAATGTGTGCGTTTATGCCCTAGTTTTTAACAAAAATAAAGTTTAAAAAGTAAAAAAAAAAAAAAAATGAAAATAGAACAAAGCTTATAAAACAAAAATATAAAGATAGAAAATATTTTGAACAGCTATACAATGTATGTGTTAAGCTAAATGTGAGGAGCAAAAAGTTAAAAAAATTAAAAAGTTTTATAAAATAAAAAGTTGTAGCAAGCTAAGATTAACTTATTATTGAAAAATGCTTTTTATAAGTTGAGTGTAGCCTAAGTGTACAGTGTTTATAAAGTCTGCAGCCGTGTGCAGTAATGTCCCAGGCTTTCACATTCATCACCACCCACTCACCAGTGCAACCAAACTCCCAGTTCTGCAAGCTCCATTCATGGTAAGTGCCCTCTACAGGTGTATGAATGTTTCTCTTTTATACCATACTTTTACTGTATATTTATATTTTCTGTTTAGATGCACAGATACTTACCACTGCATTATATCAGTACAGTAACAGGCTACAGGTTTGCAGCCTAGTAGCAATAGGCTAACTATATGCCCTAGGTGTGTGGTAGGCTACCCCATCTAGGCTTGTGTAAATATGCTCTATAATGTTCACACAATGACAAAATTTAGACTGAATGTTACATTTTTCAGATTTTTTTTTTTTGAGACAGAGTCTCGCTCTGTTGCCCAGGCTGGAGTGCAGTGGTGTGATCTCAGCTTACTGCAACCTCCACCTCCTGGGGTCAAGCAATTATCGTGCCTCAGCCTTCCAAGTAACTGGGATTACAGGTGTGTGCCACCGCGCCCAGCTAATTTTTGTATTTTTAGTAGAGATGGGGTTTCGCCATGTTGGCCAGGCTGAACTCAAACTCTTGACTTCAAGTGATCCATTCACCTTGGCCTCCCAAAGGGCTGGGATTACAGACATGAGCCTCCACACCCAGCCACATTTGTCAGAAGGTATATTTATTGTTAAGGGATGAGACAGTCAAGTATAAAAGAGTACCTGGAGAACCTCCCTCTGGCCTGTGCACTGGGAGAAATGCACACTGGGGTGGAGCCATGGAAGTATGCCTCATTTTTCAGCAGGGAGGAGCCCGGTCTCTCCCGTTCCAGGGTAGTAACCTGGAATTCAATCTGTCAGATGGGGGACTGTTAATAGTAACCTATCTCACTTTCCTGGGTTTTTTCCTTTTCATCCAATAAATTCCATTTTTCTCACCCTTCTATCTGTCCGCGAGTCTAATCCTTCCTGGTCATTTGACAAGGACTCTGTTTTTAGCTGAACTAAAGAGGAAGTCCTGCAACAGTGACACGTGACTATAATCATGTGCTACTAACATGACAGCACAATAATGACTCCATGGATAGAGTAGGAGGCAATTTTCAAAAGTACAGGAGAGGGCTTACACAGACCAAATGGAAGAGCCCAATATGCAAAATAAGTGAGAGAAAAACGGCTCAGCCTTCCCCATGTTCCTTCTCCACAGTGGTTACTGAGATGTCTCCACAGAATTTCTAACGCCCCACAAAACCCAGTTGAAAATTTATATAGTTGAAGCAACTGGATGGAGAATCAAAGGTGAGTTTAAGTTGAAAATACTGTGACTTTAGAGAAATAATGTTAACATTCAGACCCCCTATAAAATGGGGTAAAATGACCACCCTTAGGGTATGTGAGAATTCAATGAGATAAAATGGAGTCATGGATGTCAACTTCTTTGGAGCCTGAATACAATTAGTGCACTCTTCAGAAAGTTGCTTATCACCACTCAGCCAGTGTTTTACAATTTTCATAAGTTTACTTTTAAATTTCTTGAGATGAATGTCGTATATCTTCTTATCCCTCCATATTGTCTTCTCCCTTCACCTCCATTCAGGTTATTATCTTCCCTTAAAGTTTAAATTTCAAAATTTAATAGAGAAAATATAAAAATAAAAAGAAAGCAGGTGCCTAAAGATAAAGTCTAGATATTTAGCCAGAGAACTCTGCAGAAAATTCAATGAGATCTTTTAATTGCCCAGTCTGTGGGCTGAGATGTCAATTATATCTCTCTCATGACATAATAGATAACATGAATTGCAGGGTTGTAGATTTCTAACAAGTTAAGAACCACAAATAAAATGTTTCAAGAAACAGTGATTTTGCAGGTACAATAATGGTATTTTTGATGGGTCAATTTGGCCATGCTATAGTCCCCAGTTATTCTGTCAAATGGTAATCTAGGTGATACTGGGAAAAAAATGTGCTGATGCAATTAAAGCCTCTAATCAGTTTACCATGAGGAAAGGAGGATTATTCGGCATGATTTGTGTGGGCCTAACTGGATAATTTGGAAGGCCTCAAAAGCCAGGCTAGGATTCTCTAAGAGAGAAGACATTCTATCTGGGCCCAGGCCATCACCCAGAATCACATAAGATAATTATTTGTGTGTGTGTCTGTGTGTGTGTATACATATGTATACACATGGTATGATTTATAACTGTATACATTCTTGAGAAAATTTCAAAAACCTGATAATCAAATCTCTGAGAGAATACCAGGTTACCTCATATATTAATGAAGAATCTCTGTTAGCTTCCGTATTCATAGACATTAAAGGAAATTTACAACCACTATCTGTGTTGTCGCTTTTCCTGTAAACTATATGACTGTCTCATTGTTACCACCACAAACAATATCTTGAAAAATTCCATACATTTTACCAACAAAATCTATATTTAGTGTCACTATTGCTCTAGATCTTCTCCTGTAATATTATTGCCCAATTAATATGATGTCTCATCTGGACAACTGCAATTGCCTTCTAATTGAAATTCCTGCTAGCACTCTTGTCCTGGCCAGTCAACACTACCAAAGATAATCCCAGCACTTTGGGAGGCCGAGGCGGGTGGATCACAAGGTCAGGAGATCGAGACTATCCTGGCTAACATGGTGAAACCCCGTCTCTACTAAAAATACAAAAAACTAGCCGGGCGCGGTAGCGGGCGCCTGTAGTCCCAGCTACTTGGGAGGCTGAGGCGGGAGAATGGCGTGAACCCGGGGGGCGGAGCTTGCAGTGAGCCGAGATCGCGCCACTGCACTCCAGCCTGGGAGACACAGTGAGACTCCGTCTCAAAAAAAAAAAAAAAAAGAGCGATTCTTTAATAAATGTAAATTATACCATGCCACTCATCTTCTTAACGTTCTCTGATGGCGTTCCATTGGGTTTAGGACAAAACTCAAACTCTTTAACTTTGCCTATAAGGCTTTGCATGGCCTGACCCTTGTCTTTCTTACCTTCATTTTATGTCAATCTTCTCCATTCTCAATAGATATGATACAGTTAAAACACATGGGACTTTTTTAGTTGCTCAAACTGGTTAAGTTCTTATCTCAGATTTTTTACAAATGCTGTTAACTGGAGTCTGGCACATTCTTTCCTTTCATTTTTGCTTGACTAGCATATATTCATATATATTGGGTTATCTACCATGCCATATTTGTGTACTTGACCTTTTCTTTTTAGTAATTACAATAATTTTATTTATACAATATTTATTTGAATGTCTGTAATTTCTAAGTGTAACCTTCATGAGGGTTTATGTCATTGATATTCCAGCACTGACCCATATAAATCTTCTGATTTATAAGAAACCTGATAATCAAATCTCTGTTTGAAAGAATGTCATGTTACCTCATATATTATTGAAGAACCTCTGTTAGCTTCCATACTCATAGCCATTAAAAAAAAGTTCTGATTTACATGGACCAATGCTACAATAGCAATGACATAACCCCTTAAAGTAACCTGAATGCTTTCTGTCATGAGCAGCACTGCTACAAGTGTTTACTTTTATCCCAGTTTACCAAAACTTGCATTACATAAGACACCCTTAACTGCTGTGTAAAGGGGTCATTATAACTGACACGATGTAATCCATTTTGTGCTTAAGGTGGTTCATCTAGTCTGTGGGAGCCACATCTATTTGCTCTACTGTTTTACACTAATTATCATCTATGTGTACTGAGATGTAGAAAAGTTTAAAAAACATGACAATAGATCATAGGCACTTAATCAATATTATTGATACAGGTTTTTCACAGAAATGTACATTGATCCTTTACAAAATAAAATTTTGTTATTCAATTAATCAAGACCCTTAAGAGTTTTTCAAGGTTCTCTCAGAATACAATACAAACTTAATTCCGTGAGGTAGTATAGAATTTCCCAAACCTGCCTGTGCATTAAGAACAACTGGTGTTTCTGAGGCTTTGAAAAGACAGTTTCCTGTAAATTACTCAGTGATTTAGTAAGTTTTTGGTGGCATTATGGGGAAACATTTATGGATTTATTTTCTCTCCTGATGCTGTTTTCCATATAGAGGAAACTGACTCAGTCTTTCTAAATGTATCTCCTGTTTACTAATGAATGAGTCAGACGGGGACCTGGACATGAATAGCCCTGCCCCTTCCTCTCCATTCTCTCTGGAGAGTGAGTATTTTATGGGATGCATCTATTTTAATGTGTTCCTTTTATATTGTAAATTTTAATGAATGATATGGTTTGACTCTGTGTACCCACCCAAATCGCATCTCCAATTGTAATCCCCATGTGCTGAGGAAGGGAAGGGATTGGATTATGTGGACATTCTTCCCCATGCTATTCTCATGATAGTGAGTGAATTCTCACAAGATCTGATGGTTTTATAAATGGTTTTTTTTTTGTTTTTTTGTTTGTTTTTTTTTTCCTGCACACTCACATTCTCTCCTGCCGCCTTGTGAAGAAGGTACCTGCTTCCCCTTCCACCATGACTGTAAGTTTCCTTAGGCCTCCCCAGCCATGCGGAACTGTGAGCCAATTAAACCTCTTTCCTTTATAAATTACCAGCACTTGGGTATTTCTTTATAGCCATGTGAGAACAGACTAATACAATGGGGAATATGCTCCCCCATTGGAATACCTTTCCTAATTTACTGCTGCCAATGACAGGGTAGACAAATCTGCCTACTTATAGGATTTAGGATTAAGTAGTCTACATTTTTATTGCAGATATAATATAAGGTACATTATCTAATACGAGCTTTACTAATAATGAAGGTGATATTTTGGCCGGCTTTTGTGAATTATTTGTCTTCTCTCTTAATTGGCTCATAACTTGGTCAGGGAAGAGGGTATTATTTACTTATAATCTTGATAAAAATTCCCCAAATCGGGGGCTTGGAGCAATATTCTTAAAGCTGTTTCTCATATGTAATGATCAATCATACTCTGAAATCATAAATATAATAGACACTCATTTGAATTACTTGCACAGCCCCTCTCTTCTGAGGATTGCCTACTTGGCTAATAAGGATGATTTTTAACAACAATGACTTAGTTATCAAGTTGAGGAAACTTAGGCCAAAAATGGAAGTGGTTTCTAATAAAATATAGTAAATTAGTGAAGAAGTAAAGCTAGAACAGTCTTCTATATATAAGTGAAACGGCGGGGTGCTTTTCCCTTTTAAAACGTTAGAATTCATAGAAAGACTATTTTGCACTTCAAAGTGAAGGAAATGGAATCCTCTACCAATTATCTATAAAGAGTTCTGATAAAACATATTACCTGCCTAAAACATGTACATTTAAACAATTTACCCATTTTCTCTTCTACTAATTAAGGGAAAAATCTACCTACTTCATTAAACCTATAAAAGATGAGAACTATAGAATGATTATGAAGGCATTTGCAAGGAAATGTGCTTGGAGAGTCTATCCAAAGCATAATATGAATAGAAATTAGAAAAAAATGAGTGAAAATCATATTAGTAATATAAAATGCATGCTGATTAAATCTCATATTCAGATGGCCTTGATCCCAAACTGAAAGAGATAAAAATGCTGGCATTTCTAATAATTGTTGTGCAGATAAAATGAGAACATACATAAATCATTTATTCTACACCTGACTCATTTTGGCAACTCAATAAAAGGAGGCTATTGTTATTGCTGATGGCTTTATTATTATTTGCACATAACCAGGTATGTTTATTATTCGCAATGGAAAGTAATTTCTATGACTTCTGGATTTGCAGTCATCTGTCTCTGCTTCACATTGATTTAAAGTTTATTTAAATTCAGTAGTTATTTATTGCTTACTATGCGCTAACCACTCTTCTAGAAATCGGAATTAAAACAACGAGTAGTTCTCCTTTTTTCAAAGTAAGTCATGGTCAATTGGGAAAATTAATGATATGAAACAGCTTATTTCAATGCAAAATTTATATGCAATAATAGGTATGCTATTGGAGCAATGGTGACTGCCACCAAAGCTGCCTCAGTTAGTAGAGTGAGTCTTCCTAGGTGTGGTGATTTTTATACTAGGTCTTCAGAGACTAAGAGACATTATCCAGGTGGAAGAATATTCCGAGCTGATGGAATAATATGAACAAAAGCCTGGAGGCATAATGAAACATGTCACATTTTAGAAACTGTAAAGGATAAGTGTGGGATAGAGGGTAGCAGTAGCAAGGGAACCCAGATCTGATCATGAAATGAATTATAAAATAAACTCCAGGTGGGCTGGGGCACAATGAAGGCTTGTAAATCAGGGAGTAACATGTCCAGATTTGACATTTAATGAAGGGGTAGAGAAAACAGAACCTTTGTACATTGCCTTTGAGAGTGGAAGTATAACCTATAAGAAAGCACTGGAAAATTCCAGATCTCACTCACAGAACACACGAGTGAGGAGCTTGGCACGTGCTCTCCCTCAAAACAAATAATAATACAACTCAACAAAAACGTCAAAGACAATTACTTCTAGACTTCTGACTCTAGAAATTCAACAAAGTCATACAAACATTTGAAAAGTACTTTTTCATGGAGAAAAACTACTGAAACTGAATAGGAACAGTGGAAAACTGTGGCATTTTAGACTGGAAATGCTTTCATCATGGAGTCCATCTCCATAATGTAGTAGTTCAACCAGGGTGGGACAGGCTGTGAGGATGTTTAATTTTCTTATAAGAAGGCACATGTTTAATATGGGCCAGAGCTTGGAGTAGAAGTGAGACTTGTTGCTGATGCATGTTGTTGACTGCAATAGGAAGACGATCCAGGAACAACAGCAAACTATCCAACAAGTCCAACATCATGGCAAGACTGAAGATGAAATCCTGGCTAAGGCAAGCAGTACACATGGAAATAAGCCAAAAATTAAATAGGAATTACATGAATCAAGACAGCTAGGATGGGTCTTGATAAACTTTAGAATATACTCCGGGATCTAGAAGACTTCACAGTTGTGCAAGATTGTGCATGCCCAGGAAAGACTAGAGAAGACTCTAACTAGTTAGTTATTTTTGAATAAATGAGAGACTTTGAGCACACACTAAGTAAAAGCCAGAACAGATTTATTAACTTCCTGAATTGGAATGTGCTCCCCAAACTAAACACAAATCCAGAAGCAAAGGAAGGTATTTTAAGGTCATAATTAAACATATTAAAATTATGGAATTGAAATGAAAAATAGAAAATTAGAATAAAACAAAAAATGAATAACCCATTTTCAATAATGTATAAGACAAATAGGGAGAAGATAGACAAATGTTTAAAAGACAAATAAAACCATAAACCTATTAGACATAAAAGATATTTATAGAACATTCCATGCAACAAACAGGAGGCTATAGATTCATCTCGAAAGCACATGAAACATTCTTTAAAATAGACTACATGTTACAACATAAAATAAGCATCAATAGATTTAAAGAGTTGAGATAATAGAATGTTCTCTGAACACACTGAAGTTAAATTAGAAACACGCAAGAAAATGAAATTTGTAAAATTTAAAAAAAAAGGGGAAATTAAGTAGCATACTTTTAAATAACCAATCAGAGAAGTAATGAAGAGGAGAATTTAAAAATACTTTGATATGAATTTTTTAAAATAACATACCAAAATATAAGAGATTAAGTCAAAGTAATGTTTACAGAAAAAAAGTTACTGTTTTTAAATTTACCTTAAAAAGAAAAAAATTCCAAATCATTATTGTAAGTTTACAACAAAAGAAACTGGAAAATGGAGCAAACTAAAGACAAAGCAAGCATGAGCAAGGGAATAATAAAGATTACGGTAAAATAACTGCAAAAATCCTCAACACAAATACTGGCAAATAAAATACAGCAACATACAAAAATGATTATAAATGTTCATAAAATACTATCTAGTCTAGAATGCAAACTTGTTGTAACATACTGAAATCAATTACCATAATATACCCCCATTAACACAATAAAGAGAAAAAAACACTCATGATTATTCTGATGATTGCAGAAAGGGTATTTAACAAAATCTAACATATTCTAATGATAAAAATTACTCAATAAACCAGGAATAGAAACCAAAACAGCATGGTAGTGGTACCAAAACAGAGATATAGACCAATGGAACAGAACAGAGCCTTCAGAAATAATACCACAGATCTACAGCCATCTGATCTTTGACAAACCTGACAAGAACAAGAAATGGGGAAAGGATTCCCTATTTAATAAATGGTGCTGGGAAAATTGGCTAGCCATAAGTAGAAAGCTGAAACTGGACCCTTTTCTTTTTCCTTATACGAAAATTAATTCAAGATGGATTAGAGACTTAAATGTTAGACCTAAAACCATAAAATCCCTAGAAGAAAACCTAGATAATACCATTCAGGACATAGGCATGGGCAAGGACTTCATGTCTAAAACACCAAAAGCAATGGCAACAAAAGCCAAAATTGACAAATGGGATCTAATTAAACTAAAGAGCTTCTGCACAGCAAAAGAAACTACCATCAGAGTGAACAGGCAACCTACAGAATGGGAGAACATTTTTGCAATCTACTTAACTGACAAAGAGCTAATATCCAGAACCCATAAAGAACTCAATCAAATTTACAAGAAAAAAACAACCCCATCAAAAAGTGGGCAAAGGATATGAACAGACATTTCTCAAAAGAAGACATTCATATGGCCAACAGACACATGAAAAAACGCTCATCATCACTGGCCATCAGAGAAATGCAAATCAAAACCACAATGAGATACCATCTCACACCAGTTAGAATGGCAATCATTAAAAAATCAGGAAACAACAGGTGCTGGAGAGAATGTGGAGAAATAGGAACACTTTTACACTGTTGGTGGCACTGTAAACTAATTCAACCATTGTGGAACACAGTGTGATGATTCCTCAAGGATCTAGAACTAGAAATACCATTTGACCCAGCCATCCCATTACTGGGGATATACCCAAAGGATTATAAGTCATGCTGCTATAAAGACACATGCACACGTATGTTTATTGCAGCACTATTCACAATAGCAAAGACTTGGAATCAACCCAAATGTCCATCAGTGACAGACTGGATTAAGAAAATGTGGCACATATACACCATGGAATACTATGCAGCCATAAAAAAGGATGAGTTCATGTCCTTTGTAGGGACGTGGATGCAGCTGGAAACCATCATTCTCAGCAAACTATCCGAAGAACAGAAAACCAAACACTGCATGTTCTCACTCATAGGTGGGAATTGAACAATGAGATCACTTGGACACAGGAAGGGGAGCATCACACACGGAGTCCTATTGTGGGGAGGAGGGAGGGTGGAGGGATAGCATTAGGAGATATACCTAATGAAAATGACGAGTTAATGGGTGCAGCACACCAACATGGCACATGTATACATATGTAACAAACCTGCACGTTGTGCACATGTACCCTAGAACTTAAAGCATAATAAAAAAAAAGAAAGAAAGAAAGAAAATTCTTCAGGCTATTAAATGGCATCTATGAAAATTCCACATCTGACATCATTCTAAACGGTGGAAGACTAAATGCTTTCCCCGTAAGTTTTGGAACAGAACAAGGATGTCCACTCTCAACACTTCTACTTTACATTGTGAAACTGCCTTTGCAAAATTGAGGAAATTATGACAGTGAAAGAAATCAGACCTAACCGATTCCATCTTGCTTCTAACTTTTAAACTGTCTGTTCATACTTGGGCGTAGGCTGAACAAACTTTGGGAAGGAATTCAGTTCATGGTTTGACTCTGAAACAGAATTCATAATAGTCCCTTCCCAAAAAGGTCCCCTTCTTGCCTGGGGACCATTCTGCCTCTGCAGGACTAACAAGGCAGCTACAATATTAGAAATTACAGTTTAGGGGTCATGAAGCCTCTGGCTCCAAGCGTCTGAACCTCTCCAGATTGCTCCTGTGGATGACATTACTATTGTAAAACCTAATATCAGTCCTTGATATATTTTTGATACCCTGTACTTGATGAATCATCTGTTACCACACAGTCTGGTAATCTGGCCCAACCAGTCCTGCCATCTCACCCAGGAACGGAAGCCAACAAGAAAAACTCACTTTGACCTCCAATAATTCTATTTCCAACCTGACCAATCATCACTCCCCACTTCCCCAGCCCCTGTCTACCAAATTATTTTTAGAAACTCTGATCCACACATGCTCAGGGAGACTGATTTGAGTAATAATAAAACTCCAGTCTCCCACACAGCCAGCTCTCCGTGAATTACTATTTCTCCATTGCAATTCCTCCATCTTGATAAATCAGCTCTGTCTAGGCAGCAGGCAAGGTGAACGCATTGGGCAGTTACAATTGTACTGTAGTTTCTTGCCAGGGAAATTATGCAAGGAAAAAAAGGGTAAAGTCACTCAGATTATAAAGAAAGTAAAACTATGTTTTCAAATATTACATAAATTTGTATATAGAAAACTTCAAGGAATCCACTAAAATATTGTCAGAATACCTGAGTTTTGCAACATTGTTGAATACAAAACAAACATATACAAATTATAGAGAGTGGTATCAGTCAAATTGGCAGAGTGAGGAACTACGAATTCCACTCTTCCATAAGAGAAAAAAAGAACACACAAAAACTATGAGAATCAACTTCTTCCAAGCTCTGGCAACTGACAAATGACTTGTCATGACCTTGGAAATGCTTATTCAAAAAGGCTCATTATTCATAAGAACCGTAAAATTTGTGACATTTTAATTTATACAAGTTTCATCCTCTGTTCCCCATGTCAGCCATAACCACGAAAATAACAGCCTGCATTCCCCGTACTAGCGCCCAGTACTGGAGGGAGCAAAACAGACATCATTCACAAAGAATTGCAATTAATTATTTGTTCTGACTTGTCTGATGACTCCTTGCAAGAGATGTTCAAAAAGTACATCTTTATTTCACTTAACTGGGAACTGGTCTAATACTGATGTTGCTTCCCAGGAGTATTTGTCAAGCACATTTATAAGCTAATATCTTAAGTTGCTGTTGCCTGAGGTGGCAGATAACAGTTGGGTAAAATAATACACTAATCAAAAACCTTGGGAGCAAAGGGTGTGAAGTGAGATATCCCCAAGAGCTTTGAAAAGATCAAACATATTCCTAGGAATCTACAAGACCACATACATGCTGAGAGGTCTGCACATGTACAAGCAAAACCTGAGATGGCTCTATTCTTTCAACTTCTGCTGAGCTTGAAGGATTGTATGCAATATATCCATGTAACAAAATTTAACTTGTACCCCTTAAATGTATACACATTTCAAGAAGAGCACAGTAAGGAAAGAGAGAATACAAAAACAATAGAGATAATTTTTTTAAAACATTGGTTTCTTGAAGACAAAGAAAACTGACAAACTTTGATCTAGAATAACCCAGAATAAAAGAAGACAGAAATTACTAAATTCAGAGAGTCAGGAAATTACTACCGACCTTACAGAAATCTGTGGATTGTAAGAGAATATTGTGAACAACTGTACATCAACAATTTATTTGACATAGATAAACAAATTACTAAAAGCACACAAACTACCAACACAGAATCAAAAGGAAGTAGAAAATCTGAAGAGACCTATAGCAATTAAAAATATTGAGTCAGTAATCAAAAACTTCCCATCAAATAAAGCCCAGGACCAGATGCCTCCACTGGGTGAATTCTACCAAACAACTGAAGAATAAACACCAATTTTTCTCAAACTCTAAAAAGAATATAAAATGAGGAAATACTTTCTAAATCATTCCCTGAGGTCATCAATACCCTGGTTCCATAACAAGGAAAAGGTACCACACACACAAACAATCACAGATCTATAATCCTTATAAATATAGATAAAGTAATCCTCAAGAAAATACTAGCAAGCCAAATTCAGCAGTATATTCAAAGGATTATTCAACATAGCTAAATGGGATTTATCCTAACAATGCAGTGGTGGATCAACATATGAAAAGTAATCGAAATAATATACCATGTTAATAGAATCAAGAAGAAAAAACACAAATAATTATTTATTTCCATTTAAATTTTTATTTTTGACAAATAATTGTATATATTTATGGGGTAAAATGTGATGTTTTGACATATGTATATTTGTATACATATATACAAATACGTATATATTGTAAAATGATTATATCATTTTATATATATTTTAACTGTGTCTGTATAAAGGAGTGTATAATTGTAAAATGATTATTTCAAGATAATGTATCCATCACCTCATATACTTACTATTATAGTGAGAATGTTTAACATTTTTTAGTACTTTTGAAATATAGGATTCATTATTATTAACCCGTGTTAATAATGAATAATAATGATAGTGATGTGCAATAGACATTGAATAAATGAAAATTTTTATTCTTTGGCAAACATTTCACCATTCCCCACTGGATTTTTAGTCTCTGGCAACAACTATTCTACCCTCCACTTCTATAAGTTTGACTTTTTTAAGATTCCACATGTGAGAGATAATGTAGTATTTGTCTTTCTATGCCTGGATTGCTTCACTTAGCATTATATGTCCTTCATGTTCATCCATGTCATCACAAATGACAGAATTTTCTTCTTTTCTCAGGCTGAGTAGTATTCCATTATGGATATATACCACATAGTTTCTTCATCAATCATCCATTAATGGACACGGAAGTTGAGTCCATATCTTGGCTATTGTAAATGATACTGTAATGAATATAAAAGTGCAGACACCGTTTCACATACTGATTTTGATTATGTATTGAAATCACACACACCCAAAAATGGGATTGCTGTTTATATGGTAATGTTATTTTTAATTTTCTGAAGAACTTCCATATTGTTTTCTATAATGGCTACACTAATTTACATTTTCACCCACAGTGTGCAAGGGTTCCCTTTTCTCTACATCCTTGCCAACACTTAACTATCTTTAACTTTTTTATAATAGCCATTATAACAAGTATGAGGTGATACCTCATTGTGGTTTTGTTTTTCCCTGATTATTAGCCATGTCAAGCATTTTTAATAAACCTATTTGCTACACAAATGATTACTTTAATTGATTCAAGGAAAAACACTTGAAGAAATCCAATAAGGTTTTGTGATTTAAAAAACTCAACATACTAGGGACAGTAGTGAGCTTCCTTAAACATGATAAAGGGAGTATATGAAAAATCCACTGTTAACCTGATACTCCATAATTACGTTCAGTTACTGAAATGAGCAGTTTTCGTCCTGGCTATGGAGCCAGACAAATAAACAGAGATCCATGGTAAGTAAAATAAAATGAGAAAACTTGCATTTCACCTTACTTAGACACTCCTTTTTACAGATGCAGTTAAGGTCTTAGGCTCCCAGTCAATAACTGGGCATTAATACTGGCCCATTCCTGTGGATACCTCTAAAAGGTCATTTTGGCTTGAGAACTCCTCATTGGCCCAGAGAAACCTTCCTTATAAATGTATCACAGGATGAAACTCTTCCTTCCCCTTTTTCACAGAAGTCATACCTGCTTAGGCATCTGAAACTTCCTTGCCTATACTTGATCATGTCCCCCAATAGATCTCCTACAAATCTAAACATTTCTTGGTGTGTGCTTTTCAGAGGACCTAACTAATGTACTCTGTGTGCTCCAATTACAGTGCGCATGCTTTTATTGTACCTATCATACTATATGCTAAAAATAATATCTTCACCCTCTCTCCCAGTAGTCTGCAATCATGATTAAAGCAGCTGCTACATTTTATTTATCTTTGTAATATTCAGAACCCAGAATACTGCTTATAACTATAGTGCACTATTTAACTTTTACCCATATTCATACACCTGAAGGGTATGATAATTAGATAATAGTGACCTGTTAGCTGTGGGTGATAGGAAAGTACAGGGCAGAGTGAGATGCTGCAAATGGGTTACAGGTGTATGGTGATATCAACGAAGTTAGCTGATGGACACCTAGAGAAACTGGATGTACTAGGATGGTTCAGTACCCTGAGCTGCCTTTTCTGTGTATCCCAGTGGGCTTTACAGATATTATTTTTCTATGAGGAACATGATATGAGATGGTTTGGGAAATACTGATATAGAGCACAGCAGAATCTCTATGCAAGAGGGCATTTCTGTAATTTGCAAAAAGTAAACTGCAGTGGATTTTAATGCGTCTATTCCCTCCCAAAATGTAAATTACTAGCTTTGTACATTGTAGAAGTTCATTAACTGTTTAATGAATATGAGTTTTACTGTGCACAAAAAATAACGTTAAAATTGCAGTACATAGATGTGGGCAAACAGTGAGATTAATAAGCGTTTGCTAAACTCAAAATTGAAAAGCGAATATAGAAAATATTAGGATAAAAATTAGCATTCCACTTTCAGATGAACTTTATGACTTGATGTTATGAAGTTATCATCAAATAATTGGCTCTGCCTTTAGACAGCTTTTCTGCTAAAGAAGGTTACTTTCACAAAGATCAAAGTTCTGAATAAAGTCTTAATGAAAACCAAAAAAAAAAAAAGCCTGAAAAAAATTAATTTGAATGAATAATTCATAATAATGAATTCAAAAACAGGATTCTTGGATGAAAACATGACTTTAGAAATTATGAAGCTGTTTAGTTAATTTTCAACATATTGATTCGATTTCTAGATAGAATCACGAAGCACTGAAATTTGAAGAGGTCTTAGAGATTATCTAGTACTCCCTTCTCATTTTACAAAGTTCTTTCTTTATGGGGCTCTGAGAGGGAAGGTGATTGGGCAAGATCGTCTGTGAAATTGCGACTGAGACAGGAATAAAATACAAATTTTCTGTATCTTAGTCTAATGTTTGAATCTGTTTTCTCAGCATTACTACTCTAGAAAACATTAATATTAATATTTTATGACACTGATAAAATGTCTTACACAACAGATGTATGAATTTCACAAAACAAAATTTCCATTTCAGTGGAAAAAGTCAGCGATTGAATTAAACAGAGGAGTACTGTTGGAGGAACAAAAAACTGATGAAAGAGGAAAATAATATTTTAGCTAAATTCCTCACATTTTGATATAAGAGCTATATACTAGTATTTTTTTCATACCTCAGACATACAGGCAGTTCTATATTATCTGAATTTTTAGGAAGGTATACTTTACATAGTTTTGCTGTGCATTTTTGTGAGTTTTCCCAAATAGATATAATTATACATTGTGTAACTATGACCACATTCAAAACATTCCCCTATTCTCCTTGTAAACATCTTCCCACAGCCCCATGCCCCGGAGGCCACTGATCTCTTTACTCTCCCCTATAGTTTTATCTTGCTAAAAGTGTCTCCTTTAGAGTCTGGTTTCTTTGACTTGATAATGCCATTCAGAACCATTCATATTCTTTTAAGTAATAGTTCATTCATTTTCATGGCCGAGTAGATTCAAATGTTATCTATATGTCAAATTTTGTTTATCAATTTCCCAAGTTAGAAATTAGAACTCTTATTTTATTTCCAGTTTTTGTGTGTGTGGTTTTTTTTTTTGGTTTTTTTTTTTTTTTTTTTTTTGGCTTGTTTGTTTGTTTGTGAGACAGGTACTTGCTCTGTCAGCCAGGCTGGAATGCCATGGCATGAACATGGCTCACTGCTGCCTCTACCTCCTGGGTTCAAGCAATCCTCCCGCTTCTGCCTCCTGAGTAGCTGGGACCACAGGTGTGTGTCACCATGCCCAGCAAATTTATTTTATCTTATTTTTTTATAGAGATGAGATCTTGCCAGGCTCACCATGTTGCCCAGGCTGGTCTTGAACTCCTGGGCTCAAGCGATTCTCCCTCCTCAGCCTCCCACAGTGCTGAGATTAAAGGTGTGAGTTACCATGCCTGGCCTATTTCAAGTTTTTGATTGTTAAAAATAAAGTTATGAACATTTGTGTAAGTCTTTGAATTACATATGTTTTGATTTTCCTTAGGTAAATACCCAGGACTGTGTCTTAGTCCATTTTCTGTCGCTGTAATGCAATCCCTGAGACTGGATAATTTATAAAGAACTGAATTTATTTGGCTTACAGTTTTGAAGGCTGGGAAGTCTAAGAGTATGGCACCAGCATCTAGTGAGGGCCTTATTGCTGCACCCTCACATGGAGGAGGATATCACATTGCAAGAGAGGAAAAGCATGCATGTCAGTCAGGTCTCCTTTCCTCATCTTATAAGGTCACTGGTCCTCTCATTGAAGCCCCACCTTGATGACCTTATCTAATTCTAATTACCTCCCAGAGGCCTCACTTTCAATCAATATTTGAATGTGGGGATTACATTTTCAACACATGAAATTTGAGGAAAAAATTCAAACTATAGCATTCCACCCAGTCCCACTTGGGCACCAACTCAAAATTTCAAAGTCCAGAGTCTCATCTAAGTCAGATATGGGTGACAATCAAGGCATGATTCCTCTCAAGGTAAATTTCTCTCCAGCTGTGAGCTGTGTAATTAAATAAGTTATCTACTTTCAAAATACAATGGTGGGGCAGGAATAGGATAGAGATTCCCATTCCAAAAAAAGGAAAAGAGGCAAGGAAAAGGGGGAACTTGTCACGAGTAAGTCCAAAATCCAACAAGGAAAACAACATTAAGTCTTAAAGCTGAGTATTATCTTCCTTTGGCTCCATTCTGGAACACTAGAATAGAGGGTGAACCCCCAAGGCCTTGGGAAAACTCATCCCCTGGATCACAGTTTTCAAAGCTAGGAGGTCCAAGAGCATGGCTCCGGCACCTGGTGAGCCAGTATCCTGCATCATAACATGGCAGAAGGAGGCATCACATGGCAAGAGAGCAAGAGAGCAAGAGTGCAAGAGTCAGCTCAGGTTCCTCATGTGAGATAAAATTGACGAGGTGGGGTCAATGAACCTCTAAACTCTGATGAGTTTTGTCACTGGAAGAGGTCTCCCAACCACCAGAGGGATCTGCCTCTCCTCCTCCAGCAGAAGTAGCCTACCCACTATAATTGGAGTAGCTATACTCAGCAAGGGGCAGAATCTCTACATTGACTCTCTAACCGGTGAATTACAGGTCTTTATGGCAGAAAAGGCCAAGTAGAAGTCATGAGAAATTATTCTACCTAGAAAAGCAATAAACCAAAAGTAATACCATATTCCTGGAGGGTTTAAATAAATTAGTGGCACCATTAAAAATTTGAGGAACACAGGGTAGTAGTTTCCACCATATCCTCACTCATCTTGCTTATTTGGCATGTGTATAAGACAGATGGATCTTGAAGAATGATGATAAACTATTGTAGGCTTAATGAGGAGGTGACGGAGGTGACTCAAATTGTAGCTGTTATAACAAAGGTGGTTCCTTTGCTTGAGCAAATTAACACATTCCCTGGTGCCAGAGATTCAGTGACTGATCTGGCAAATGATATTGTTTTTTCTTCATACCTATTAATAAAGCCCACCAAAAGCAATTTGTTTTCAGCTGGCCAGACCAGCAATAGATCTTCACTGTCCTATCTCAGGATATATCAACTCTCTATCTCTATGTCATAATTGAGTTCTCAAAAATCTTGATTGCTTTTACCTTCTACAGGAAAACTCACTTGCCAATTACACTGACGCCATTATGTTGATTGGACCTAGTGAGCAAGATACAACAACTACTCTGGACTTATGGTCAGGTATTTCCAAGGCTGAGGGTCAACAAATTATCCAACAAAAAATCAGGGGCATTGTTACCCAAGTGAAATTTCTAGGAGGCCAATGGCATGGACCATACTGAGACAACTCTCTTAAGATGGAGAATACGTAATTGTATTGGAATTGGCTCCTCCTACAACGAAAACAATGGCACAACACCTAGTTGGCCTCTATGGATTTTGTAGGCAACATATTTCTCATTTGGGTGTGTTATTCCAGCTCATGTACAGACTGACCCCAGTGGTGCTGGTTTTGAATAGGATCCAGAAAAGGAGAAGGCTCTGCAAAACATCCAGACTGTTACGCAATCTGCTCTACCATATGGGTTATATGATTCAGCAGGTCCAATGGTGCCTGAAGTGTCAATGTCAAATAGGGTTGCTCTTTGGAGGCTGTAGCAGGCCCCTATATTTGAATCATAGCACAGGCCCTTAGGATTTTGGAGCAAAGTCTTACTATTCTGTAATAATAATTACTCCTTTAATTGTTTTAAGAAACAGATCTTGGCCTGCTACTGCATCTTAGTAGAGACTGAATGCTAAACCTTGGGTCAAAAAGTTACCGTGTGACCTGGGCTTCCCATGATAAACTGAGTATTCTGACACATCAATCAAAACAATCAGGTATACATAGCAAAACTCCATCATGAAATGGAAGTAGTATATATATGATCAGACCTTAGCAAGCCCTAAAGATACAAGTAAGTTACATGAAGAAATGGCCCAACTCCTGGTCCCATGGTCCCCACTCCTGCTACCCTGCCCTCTCTCTCCCAGCCTGTATCTACGGCCTCATGAAGAGTGTTCTCAATTCTCAATGTTTAGCTACCACTTATCAGTGAGAACATGTGATATTTGGTTTTCCGTTTCTGTGTTAATTCACTTAGGATAATGGCCTGTAACTGCATCCATATTGCTGCAAAGGAAATGATTTCATTCTTTCTTTGGTTATGTAGTATTTTGTGGTGTATTTGTACATTTTTTTTTTTCTTTTTGAGACAGGATCTCACTCCGTCACTCACACTGGAGTGCGGTGCAGTGGCATGATCTCGGCTCACTACAGCCTCTGCCCCTGGGCTTAAGTGATCCTCCCACCTCAGCCTCCTGTAGTTGGAATTACAGGTATACACCACCATGCCTGGCTTTTTTTTTTTTTTTTTTTTTTTTGAGACAGAGGAAGAAGAGACTTAGGCATGGTTTTACATACAGTGCTGTATGACATGCAGGCACCATCCTAAAGTGGACAGCTGTAGCACTTCAGCCTCTTTCTGGGATATTTCTGAAGGACAGCAGTGAAGAAAAATCTTTCCAGTAGATAGAATCTCGAGAAGTGTAACTGGTTGTTTACTTTGTTTGGAATGAAAATGGCCAGATGTGTGATTATTACCAATTCACAGACTGTGGCCAAGGAACATGATTGAAAAATTGGAAAAAAAGAAAATGAGGAAAGAGGTGTATGAAAAGATCTCTCTGAACGGGCAAAATTATCTTGAAGATCTTTGTCTTCCATATGAATTCTCACAAAAGGGTGATCTCAGAAGAAGATTTTAATAATCAGGTGGAAAGGATGACTTGTTTTGTGGCTAGCACTCAGCCTCTTTCTGCAGTCACTGCTGTCATTGCCCAAGGGGTTCACGAACACGATGGCCATAGTGGCAGGGATGAAGCTTATGCATGAGCTCAGCAACATGGACTTTCACTCACTAAGGCTGACCTGGCTATGGCCACTGCTGAGTGCCCAATCTGCCAGCATGACAGACTAATGCTGAATCCATGATATGACATTTATTTCTGGGATGATAAGCCAGCTACCTAGTCACAAGTTGATTATATTGGATTACTTCCATAATGAAAGGAACAACATTTTGTTTTTTTAAAAAATTTTAAATTTAATTAATTTTTATTTGTATAAATTTAAGGGGTACAAATGAAACACTGTTACAGTGTTTTGTGTAGTGGTGTAGTGGATATATTGCGTAGTGGTGAAGTGTGGGCTTTTAGTGTATTCCTTAGTCAAATAATATTTATTGTACCCATTTAGTAATTTCTCATCATCCAACCCCCTATGATTGCTTCATCTTTCTAAGTCTCTAATGTCTATCATTCCACCCTCTATGTCTACACATACATACTATTTAGTTCTTATAAGTGAAGACGTGTGGCATTTGTCTTTGTTTCTGAATTGCTTTACTTCAGATAATGGCTTCCAATTTTTTCCATGTTATACCAAAAGATAGTTTTTATGTTTAATTGCTGAATTGTAATTCATTATTTATATTTAGATAATATATATTATAAATATGTTATATTATGTAAGTTGATGCAAGGTGAACTTATGACGATTAAGTTTATGTCAACTTGACTGGGATAGTGAATCCTTAAACATTATTTCAGGATATACCTGTAACAGTATTTCATGATAAAATGAGCATTTAAACACCCTCCCCAGTATGGATGGGCATTATTCAATCTGTTGAAGTCCTAAAAGGTGGAAGAAGAAATTGATTTTCTCTGCTCGATTGCTTGAACTATCAGTGTTCGCCTGCCCTCAAATGGGACTTACATCACAAGCTCTCTGATTTTCATAGCTGCATATCCAGCTTCCCTAGATCTCCAGCTTGCAGATGGCAAATAGTGAGATTTTTCAGCCTCCATGATGGCATGAGCCAATTTCTTATAATAAATTGTCTATCTATCTAGATGGATAGACAGAAATATCCTGTTTCTTCTGTATCTCTGAAAAACTGTGACTAATATACCATATATTCATGAATTTATTATGGAATTTGATTCCACTCTAGTGACCTGTTTTTTTTTAAATAAGATGTATTTTTAATAACTCTCTTGATTACTATAGCTATATAATGTCTTGAAATCACATAGCGTATTTCTTCTTCTTTGCTCTTTCTCAAAGTTATTTGGCTATTCTATGTTCTTTCTGTTTTCATGTGATTTTAACAAATTGTTTTCATACATAAAATATGCCTGTCAGATTTTTGATTGGGAAGATATTTAAAGGAAATGGACTTTTAAAAAATGTTGAGCATTCTAGTCAATGAACATGATGTAACTCATTTTTATTTAGATGTTTCTTGTATTTCTTATTTTTTTTAGACACGGGGTCTCCCAATGTTGCCCCGGCTGAAGTGAAGTGGTTACTCACAGGTGTAATAATCATGCACTATAGCCTCGACATCTTGGCCTCAAGCAGATCCTCTTGCCTCAGCCTCCCAAGTAGCTGGGACTGCAGACATGTGCCACTGTGCCTGGCTAGATATTTCTTAAATTCTATTAGTAATTTATTGAAATTTTCAACTTAATTTTGCACATATATTTTGTCAGATCTTTTTCTTATTGTTTATTTTTGATGCTGCTATAAATGGTGTTATTATTATAATTTTAATTTCCAATGCTTTTTTGCTGATATCTAGAAATGGAAGTTAACGTTTTATGTTAAAATTGTATTCTGAAAACTCAGTAAACCTACTTATTAGTCCTGGAAACTTTTTTGAAGATTCTTTGGAACTTGCTTTTGACAATCATGTCATCTGCAGACAGAAACAGGGTTATTTCTTGTTTCCCAAACAGAATGCCTTTGTATTCATTTATTTTATTTTTGCCTGAATACACTAGCTAAAATTTTCTGTAGCAATGTTGAATAGAAGTAGTGAGGACAGACATCCTTGTCTTTTTCTAAATCTTAAGGGGATCACCTTCTGTTTCTTGTCGATAAGTCAGGTTATCATTAAGTACAAACAATGTTACTGATGCTCTTCTTTTTCTTCCTCATATAGTTTCCCTCAAAATTCCCACTCTCTCTTTGCCTAACAGGAATCCATTCCTCAGTCTGCACCTCTTCTTACGAAGCCCCTCTTCCCATATGCCCTCATTTTCTTCCAGCAAACCAATGCCCTTCTGAGACCACTGTTTTTCTAGCAGGTACAGAAGATAATCAGGAAGGTAAAAGTAGCCCTTTAGGGGATTCTAGAAAAAATAGTTCTCTAATATATACCATTTTTTCAAGAAAGCCAACATTTCAAGAGATACAATACCATTTGGCCATTAACAAAGACTAAATGAGAAACTGAATCAAAATCAGCCAGCTCAGGACCAAGAGACCCTGGAGAACTCCACTACTTCAAATGGAGTCAGTAAGTATAGAGGGAGGGACGGAGACCTCAAAATATGCAGTATTTCCAGAAACCTAAAATGATCAACAATGTAGAGACTGAATAATACAACAACAAAATGCATAAATGGTAACGATTACAATTAAAATCAACAAGTTGTTAAAAGACCCTCATTTTAGGGAATATATATGTTTCTTTGTGAGTTCTCTGATGGTGGGAAAGAAGGGCAATAAGGGAATAGGCAGGAATATGAGAAGGGAGGGAAGTAGAGTCCTGCAGGTTGGGGATCAAACCAGTTGGTCCACAATGAACTAGACATGAGGGATTAGTACTGGGTGAGGACTAAGTGCTGAAGACAAATTTTCTCCTAAATATCAATACTCAGGCAAGAATGTTGTGTTTCTGCCTGTGTTTGGGGTGAGGGGTGACATCAGTGTCTAGCTTGCCAGAACTCAGATGGGAAGTGCTAATTTGAAACATATATACACACACGCGCACACACACATACACAGACACACACATTTGTATATATGTGTATATATACACATATACAAATATATATGGTTCATATTAGCATATTTATGTGCTAATTTTAGTCATCATTTTTACAAGGAATTTTATTTGAATAACTCTCTGTTAGACTGCTGGGCCAAGATACAAGCTGATCCAGCTACCTCTACTCCTTTCTAAAGTAGTTTCTTGATGGCGTGGATGTGTTGGTGTGTTAGAGCTTGCTTCGAGTGCTCTTCCACTCCACAATCTCTGTAGTAATGTGTGACACAAATACCCTGCTATTAAACATTATCTTATTAAAATGATGAAAGCACAGTGAATGCAGACAAAGAATAATTTAATCATTCTCAGTTCTATCATTTTTGGTAAGCAAATATTTTGATTTTATGCGTAAATTAGAAAGTATGAACTGCAAGGTATAAAATTTTTGAAGGAGAGTGCAAATTTTATTGTATTTGAATGTAGAATACTCTACTGAAATTGAAAAATCTTTAGAAGTGCACTTACTATTCTTTATTTTAAATCCAGAACTTCAAATAGTACATTTGTTTTATGATTTAGTAGTTGCCTAAATTGTACTGCTTGTACACTGTTTGCTTTCCTCAAAAATTTATTTTTACCTTCACAGTTATACATAAAATATTCAATAAAAGATTTACAATGTTTATTCTGATTATGTCTTTAAATTTCTATTACTAATTTTTTGTATTGAAGAGGGTGTGTTTTAAAAAGTGCCTTTCCAGAGGTCAAATACACTTATTAAGCCACTGGAGGGGGATATTTTATTGCCTAAAATCCTTCATAATTTGGCCCAAGACGCTGGCGGTTTTTTTGGTTTTTTTTTTTTTGTTTTCCCTCATTTGTTTCTCTTCATTTTAAATAGCATTACTGAGGTAGAACTGAACTATGAGAAGCCACACACCTTGACATTTTACAGTTGATTAGTTTTGATATATGTGTGTACCCATTAGGAAATATTTTCCTTACTCTTAAAAGTTTCCTTTTTCTCTTTACAATCACTCTTTCACGCCTCCCTATGCTCATCCTTAAGTAACTGCTGATGTTTTCTGTCAGTATAGTTTGCGTTTTCTTTATGTTAAATGACTGACATCACACTGTGTATACTCTTTTATCTCTGTAGTCTGTTATGTCTAACTTCCTTCAATCGGCACGATCACTTTCATATGTATTCACGTTGTTGCATATATCAATATTTCATTCCTTTTTATTGGTTAGTAGTAGTACTACATTAAGCAGATATGCCAAATTTGTTTATTCATGTTCCTGTTGATGAGCACACGACTTATTTCCAGTTTTTGGCTACTACAAATAAAGCTGTTTTTTAAAAAAATCATACAAGTCTTTGAGTGGATATATGCATTCATATATATTGGATAAATACCAACAATGTAATATCTAGACTATAAGGTAGATGTATGTTTCACTTTACTAGAAAATACCGAACTGTTTTCCAAAGTCATCGTATTGTTTTAATTTTCTACCAGCAGTGTGTGAAGGTTTCAGTTCCACCAAATCTTCACCATACTTGATATGGTCAATTTTTTAATGTTAGGCATTCTCACAAATTTATCACAGTTTCACATTATGATTTAAATTGATATTTCCATAATGACTAGTAATGTTAAACATCTTTAGCCCATGGGCTTATAAGCCATCCCTTTCTCTCCTTGTTGGTGTGCCTATTTGATTCGTTATTTCCCTTTATAAATTTAGTTGTTGTCTTTCATATATTTTGACAGATTTAACCCTAAGTATTTTGTACGACACATGTTATTGTAAATGGTACTTTTAAATTATCAATGTTTGATTGAACTTGTATATGAAAACATAATTAATTTTTTGTGTACAGATTTTGTATTCTATAAGTTTGTTCATCTCACTTGTACTAGTAACATTTTTGTGGATTTCATCAGATTTTCTACATAGGGGATCATGGAATCTGCACATAAATGCAATTCGGTTTACTTTTTTCCAAACCAGATACCTTTTATATATTTTTCTAGTCTGATTTAATGGTCAGAGCTTTACTACACTGTTGAATACAAGTGTCAAGAGTGGACATTCTTGTCATGTTTTCAATCATATGGAGGAAGCTTTCAGTCTTTTACAATTAAGCAAAATCTCATAATTGTAGGAGATTTTTAAATTGTATTTTTATAATTGCCATTTACCTGGATGAAGAAGTTCCCTTCTATTCCTAACTTACAGAGAGCTTTTATAAGAAACAGATGTTAACGTGTTTTAATGATTTTTTCTGCATCTATTAAGATGATCATATGTCTTTTCTTTTTTAATACAGGGTATTACATTGATTGATTTTTAAATGTTTAACCAACTGCATTTCTTAGACAAACCCCACAAAGTCATGTTATATTTTTCTCTCTCTCTCTCTCTCTCTACACACACACACACACACACACATATATATACACACAAATATACACATATATACATATATATACCCACACATATATATATATATATTTAGATTTCCCATTGTCTTCTTAATGCCATAAGTATGTTAATAAGGGATATCTCTTTTCATTCATTGTCATTTTTTTTTTTCTGTTTTTATATCAGGTAATTCTGGGCTTACAGAATGAGTAGGGGTGTGTTCCCTCTTAATGAGTTTATGTAAAACTAGATATTATTTCTTACTTATTTGATATATTTATCCATTGACATTTCTTGGCCTGATTTCAGTCTTTTGTAGGCACTGTGTCTCTGGCCTCTGAGTTGGGGCCTTCTCAGTTGTGCTGAGCTTGTAAAAGCCTCCTAATGGTTTCAAGCAGGATGAAATTCTGCTTCTCCTCAGGACTAGAGAGTTTGTCTTTTCTGTTCTCCTGCCCGACAATGAGCTTTTCGCACTTCACCAGCAGTTTAAGATTTTTATTTTTCACAGGACGTAGGTAAAAAAGAAAAAAAGGGCCCCTACAGGAATATGTACCTTTCCCTAAGTTGTTGTTTTTCCCCAGTCCAAGGCCTCTAAGAAGACAGAGGCTTTCTCTGAATTCTAATCCTTCACTAATTCATATTATAATCACCTCGAGAGGTTCATGGAGAAGCCTTTGCAATTGGGCCTGAATTGTCATTGTATCTGCAGATCACAGGAGTTATACATTTTCATGATAAATATTAGCTGTATTTTCCTTACAGTTCATGAATCCAGCATCTACCCCAGGTAAGTAGTGATCTCAGCTCATCATTTCTTAGAGGGACCCGTCCTTACTTAGGTTTGGTTTAGTTGTTTCCCCTGTGTCCTTCGAATTCTGATGGGCTCAAGGGAAGTGACTTTCTAGATTATCTAACATTTTAAGGTCTGAGCAATGCACTTCCTAGTTTTCTGCACCCTAAGCAGAAGATGGAAATCTATCCTTCCTTTTTTAGATCTGATAGTATTGCATTATAATCGTGTGTGTGTAGATTCCTATGTATACACATATGTAAATATATATCAGTTTCTAGTAGGCTGCAGTAAAGTCAGCAAAAACAACCACTGGCATATTTACTTCTTCCCATAATTCTGTCACTTGTGCTTGATGTATGTTGTAATTATATTTTAGTTTCCAATTGTTGTATCTTCTAGATCTATTGTTTCCTTTAGTAGTACATACTTTCCTTCTTTGTCCTTTATTTTAACTTCATGTATTACTTATCAGACAGTGAGATAGTTGCCTTAATTTACATTACTATCCACAGTGTATGAGGGTTCCTTTTCTCCACATCATCACCAGCATTTGTTATTGCTTGTTTTTTGGATAAAAACCATTTTAACGGGGGTGAGATGATATCTCACTGTGGTTTTGATTTACATTTCTCCGATGGTCAATATTTATCATCTTTTCATATGCCTGCTTGCCATTTGTATATCTTCTTTTGAGAAATGTCTATTCAAATGTTTTGCCCATTTTTTAAATTGAATTATTGGATTCTTTTCTATAGAGTAGTCTGAGCTTCTTGTATATTCTGGTTATTAGTGTCTTGTCAGATGAGTACTTTGAAAATATTGTTTCCATGATGTGGGTGGCCTCTGCTTTGTTGATCATTTTCATTGCTGTGCAGAAGCTTTTAACATGATATGATTTTATCTGTCCATTATTTCTTTGGTTGCCTGTGCTTGTGGGTTATCAATCAAGAACTTTTGGCCTAGACCAATGTCCTGGAGTTTCACCTATGTTTTCTTTCTTTTTTTTTTTTTTTTTTTTTTTTTTGAGACCGAGTCTTGCTCTGTTGCCCAGGCTGAAGTGCAGTGGTGCGATCTTGGCTCACTATAAGCTCTGCCTCCCGGGTTCATGCCATTCTCCTGCCTCAGCCTCCTGAGTAACTGGGACTACAGGTACCCACCACCATGCCCGTCTTTTTAGTAGAGACAGGGTTTCACCATGTTAGCCAGGATGGTCTCTATCTCTTGACCTCATGATCAGCCCACCTTGGCCTCCCAAAGTGCTGGGATTACAGGCGTGAGCTACCATGCCTGGCCCTTCCTGTGTGAATTTCAGTTTGTTGTTTTAGATTTAAGTCTTTAATCCATTTTATTTTTATATATGGTGAGAGATAGCCGTGTAGTTTCATTCTTGCACATTTGGATATCCAGTTTTCCCAGCACCATTGATAGACGAGACTGTCTTTTACCTCTTTTACCCAGTGTATATTTTTGGTACCTTTGTCAAAAATGAGTTTGCTGTAGGTGTGTGGATTTGTTTCTGGGCTCTTTATTCTTTTCCATTGGTATATGTGTCTGTTTAATGCCAGTACCATGTTGTTTTTGGTTATCATAGCTTGGTAGTATAATTTGAAGTCAGATAATATGATTTCTGCATGTTTTCTGTTTGCTTTTTTTTCCCCCTCTTAGGGTAGCTATGGCTATTCTCACCCTTTTTGTGATTCCAATCAAATTCTAGGATGTATTTTTTATTTCTGTGAAGAATGTCATTTGCATTTTGATAAGTATCACATTGAATAGGTAGATGTCTTTGGGAAGTATGGCCATTTTAACAATATTGATTCTCCAAACCATGGACATGGAATATCATTTCATTTTTTTTTGGTGCTCTCTTTAATTTTATTTTCCATCAGTGTTTTACAGTTTTCATTATAGAAATCTTTCCCTTCTTTGTTTAAGCTAATTCCTAGGTATTGAATTTTATGTGTGGTTATTGTAAATAGAATTGCTTTTATTTATTTTTCACATTGTTCCCTCTTGGCATATAGAAATGCTACAGAATGAGATCCTGTCATTTGCAATACCATGGATGGAGCTAGAGGACATTATTTTAAGTGAAATAAGCCAGTCACAGAAAGACAAACTTCACATGTTCTCACTTATTTGTGGGAACTACAAGTTAAAACAATTGAACTCATAGAGCTACGGAGTAGAAAGATGATTACCAGAGGCTGGGAAGGGTAGTAGAGAAGGGGGGAGATGGGGATGTTTAAAGCGTACAAAAATATAGTTGGATACCATGTGTAAGAAGATCTAGTATTCGATAGCACAATAGAGTGTCCATAGACAGCGACAATTTGTTGCACATTTTAGAATGATCGAGGGGTACAATTGGAATGCTTGTAACACAAAGAAATGATGAATGCTTGAGGTGATGGATATCCCATTTATATGGATGTGATTATTGCATATTGTATGCCCATATAGATATATTTCATGTACCACATAGATACACCTATGTACCCATAAAAATAAAATTTAAAAACACGTAAAAAATTGAACGTAGTACTAAATCTGATCTTTCACTTTATTCTGACAACAATCCTTGTACTTATCTCTTGTACATTATAGTGTATATATAACAATGATCTATCTTCACTTTCCTTTTTCTGACTGCACTCTCAGAATCTCCATGACAAAAACCACGTTTCTGTATTCCTAGTATCTAATGTAGTTCTTAGTCCTGATAAGGTGTTAATTGTTCAGCAGAACTAACATAAAATAGCATTAACTTCTGGGAATTCTATTTCTTCTTTGTACCTAGGCAATGGAACACTGGAGGGGCCTAAAGTTTACTGTGGTAGGAAAATAGCAACCTCCAAAAGCTACATGCTGACTGACAAACCTCTGAGCCATCATTTAATTCATTTGCGATTTAGTCTATCTCAAAATGCACTGAGCAGATTTCTTATCCTCTTTAATTATTCCCCACAATGTCTGTAAGACTAAGTTTGAGATTTCTGTCATCACAAATGAGAACAGTAAAAGAAAAATTCTCTGGAACATGGAGCGTCATTCAGACCAATTAATTATAACCAAAGAAAATCATGTATTTAATAATATTCCTGCTGATCCCACTGAAGGAACCATTTATTTCCAAATTACGTTGTAAGATTCTTGTATGAATGAGATTATTTAAAAAGAAAATTTAATAATGCTTCAGAAGGCAACATATATTAAGCATCATGCAATTCTAATAATAGCAGTATTGAGGACAGTGAAATTAGTATTTTTTATGTTTCAAAGCAATTGAGAAAGATGTTCATGGGCACTCATACATCTTTATGGTTACAATTGAGTTGAATAGATAAAACAAAATATTTTTAATGGAAGATAATAGAATAATAGAGAAAAGTGGAGAATATGTTCAGAATAAAGATATTTTTGTCATGTGGAGTTCTGCCAAAGGTAATGATAAATGCATTTCTTCAGTTGTGTTGGGAAATTGAATCTGAAACAATGAATATTATGCAAACCCCCATTTTCATATTGAACACATTATCAAAATGGCATTTCTTCATGCTGAATCTTGAAAACATCAAATTTGCCTTTATTATACTCACAGTAGATAATTTATAGGAATGAGTTTTACTCAGTTTTGAATAATATTTTATAATATGCTTGGTTTATTGCAGTTAAATCTAGGATTTGGAAACCCTGAACACTTTTTGTTTTGTTTAATAATGAAATGTGTCATTCCTTAATCCCAATTTGGCTAAATCGTTTCAGAATGTTTATTTTTACTATGAACACTGTCAATTTAAATTGAACAATTCCTAGTGATTATATCTTTATGAAAATTGTTCAATAAGACAAAATTGTTGCTACGGTTTGAATGTGTGCCCTCCAAAATTCAGATGTTGCTAATATGATTATATTAAAAGGTGGGGCCTGTAAGAGATGATTAGGCCACAAGGGTTCATTGCCTATAAATGGGATTAACGTCCTTACAGAAGAAGCTTATGCCGCATTTGGTCACTTGCCCTTCTTCCTTCTGCCATGTGAAGACCCAGCCTTCCTTACCTTGGGAGGATGCAGCAATAAGGCACCATCTAGAAAGCAGAGAGCAACCCTCACCTAAGAATTGAACCTGCCTAGCAACTGGATCCTAAACTCCCAACCTCTCAAACTGTGAAAAAATCAATTCATATTGCTTATATATTTATATTGCTTTTACAGTCTTTAGAACTTTTTCACAGCAGCACAGACTAAATCAGAAATTAATGCCAAGAGAGTAGAGTATTGCTATAACAGATACCCAAAAATGTGGAAGCTGGGTTGGAACAGGGTAATGGGTAGAGGCTGGAGCAATTTTGAAATGAATGCTGGAAAAAGATCAGATTGCTGCGAAGGGAGTGTTAAAGCTGATTCTAGCGAGAGCTAAAAAGAGAAAAGCAGTAGAGAAAACCTCATTTTTTTTTTTTTAGAGATAACTTAAGTAGTCATGACAGTGAAGACTATTCTGATGAGGTCTCAGAGGGAAATCAAGAACAAGGTATTGAAAACTGGGGGAAAGGCCATTTTTGTTTGAATTTGGTTGAATTATGTTTGTGTCCTAGGACTTTGTAGAAGGAAAAAATTAAGAATGATAAACTAATATATTCAGTGGACAAAATCTCTAAGCAGCAAATCATTCAGGGAACTGCATGCCATCTCCTAAGTGCTTATAGTAAAATGTAAGGACTGAGAAATGATTGAAAGACAGAATTTATAATCAAAAGGTAAGCAGCTTGTAAAGATTTGGAAAATTCTAAACCTGGCCATTTAAAGAATAAAACTTATGTTTCTGAGAGAAAACTAGGAGTGTAACTAAGAGACAATTTTCCGAGGAAATTAGTATGGCTAGAAGAAAGCCAGGTGGTATTCTTCAAGAAAATGGGAGGATAACACTGAAGGCATTTCAGAGATTTTTCAGGCTCCAATGCACATCACAGGCCTTGAGAAAAGGTTTCCAGAGAGAGCCCCTGTGTGCCCATGAGACTTTGGGGCTTGCTGCTCAAGGTACATCTAGTCTCTACTCCTTGAATTCCTGTGGAGTGCTTCTTACCCACTTCAGCTGCAGCATAGACGGACCCAGGCGTGACACAGGCCACCCTTCCAGAGAGCACAAGCAGTGATCCTTGGCACCATCTAATGGTGTTAATGATATAGGCACAAAGAATGCAAGAGCTGCGGGGTCATGGCTGTCTCTCTTGATTTCCTCCATAGTTCTGCAATTTGAGTATGTATTGCTAGATAATAACTTGCTTTTTGTTAAATAAATTAGTAGAAAGCAGAAATCTACCTGTGTCGGAAAAGGGTAACATTGCCACTTTAAAGAGTTAGATAAGCTGAAGTGTCTGTTTTCAGTTTCCCTGAGAGTTTATAAGACCCCCTGCAGGGAAAGTCAGTGTATAAAGGCACTGTGAGCCCTGTAAAGTGTAGGGCTCATCAAGGTCAAGACACCTGGCAGACCCGCACTTTTAACCAGGCCTTGAATGTCTGCCAGAGATATGGTCAGTTTGTGTATTAGTCCATTTTCACACTGCTATAAATAACTTTTCTGAGACTGGGTCATTTATAAAAGAAAGAGGTTTAATTCACTCACAGTTCCATGTGGCTGGGGAGGCCTCAGGAAACTTACAATTATGGTGAAAGGGGAAGCAGGCACCTTCTTCACAAGGTGGCAGGAAAAAGAGTATGCAAAAGCGGAGCTGTTAAACACTTATAAAACCATCATATCTTGTGAGAACTCGCTATCATGAGAACAGCATGGGGGAAAAATGTCACCGTGATCCAATCACCTCTCACCAGGTCCCTCCCTTGACATGTGGAGATTACAATTTGAGATGAGATTTGCGTGGAACACAGAGCCAAAAACCATATTATTCCACCCTGGTACCTCTAAAATCTAAAATTCTTTTTACATTTCAAGCTAATCATGACTTCCCAAAAGTTCCCCAAAGTCTTAACTCATTTCAGCATTAACTCAAAAGTCCAAGTTCAAAGTCGCATCTGAGATAAGGCAATTCCCTTCCACCTATGAGCCTGTAAAATCAAAAATAAGTTAGCCCTCCAAGATACAATGCAAGTACTGGCATTGGATAAATGCTCCCACTCCGAATGGGAGAAATTGGCCCAAACAAAGGGTCTACAGTCCCCATAAAAGTCTTAAATAAAGCAGGGTAGTCATTAAATCTTAAAGTTTTGTAATTATCTGCTTTGACTCCATGGTCTCACATCTGGGGCATGCTGATGCAAGGAGTGAGCTCCCACAGCCTTGAGCACCTTCTTCACAGGCCAGTGTTTAGTGCTTGTGGCCTTTCTAGCCTCACAGTGCAAGCTGTTAGTGGATCTACCATTCTGGAGTCTGGAGGATGGTGGCCCTCTTCTCACAGCTCCACTAGATAGTATGACAGTGGGAACACTGTGTGGGGGCTCCAACCCCACATTTCCCTTTTGCATTGCCCTAGCAGAGGTTCTTCATGAGGCCTCTGCCCCTGCAGGAGACTTCTACCTGGATTTCCGGGCATTTTCTTCCATCTTCCGAAACCTTGGCGGAGGTTCCCAAACTTCAATTCTTGACTTCTACGCACCTGTAGGCCCAACACCACAGGGAAGCCACCAAGGCTTGGGGCTTTCACCTTCTGAAGCAATGGCCTGAACTGTACCTTGGTGCTTTTTCTCCCCACCTGGAGCTAGAGTGGCTGAGATGCAGGGCAGCAAGTCCCAAGGCCACACACAGCAGTGAGGCCCTGGGCCCATGAAACTCCTTTTTTCTCCTAGGCTTCCAGGCCTGTGATGGAAGGGGATGCTGCCAAGGTCTCTGACATGCTCTGGAAAAATTTTCCCCATTGTCTTGGTGATTAACATTTGGCTCCTTGTTACTTATGCAAATTTCTGCCTCCATGTTGAATTTATCCCTAGAAAATGGAGTTTTCTTTTCTATCACATTGTCGGGCTACAAATTCTCCAAGCTTTTATTCTATACTTCCTTTTTAAACATAATTTCTAACTTCAGATCATCTCTCTCAAGTTCAAAGTTCCACAGATCTCTAGGCCAGGGGCAAAATGCTGCCAGGGTCTTTGCCAAAGCACAGCAAGAGTGACCTTTGTTCCGGTTCCCAAGAAGTTCCTCATCTCCATCTGAGACCACCTCAGCCTGGACTTCATTGTCCAAATCATTATCAGCACTTTGGTCAAAAGGATTCAAGAAGTCTCCAGGAAGTTCTTAAATTTCTCACATCTTCCTGCCTTCTTTTGAACCCTGAAAACTGTTCCAACCTCTGCCTGTTACCCAGTTCCAAAGTTACTTACACATTTTTCAGGTTACCTTTAAAGCAGTGCCCCACTCCCAGTACCAATTTACTGTATTAGTCTGTTTCCCACTGCTATAAAGAACTTCCCTGAGACTGGGTAATTTATAAAGGAAAGAGGTTTAATTGACTCACAGTTCTGCATGGCTAGGGAGGCCTCAGGAAACTTACAATCATGGTGGAAGGCAAAGGGGAAGCAGGCACCTTCTTCACAAGGCAGCAGGAGAGAGTGTGAGCATTCAGGAAAAACTACCATTTATAAAACCATCAGATCTCATGAGGATTCATTCACTGTCATGAGAACAGCATGTGGGGAAAACATCTCCACAGTCTAATGACTTCCCTTCCTCAACATGTGAGGATTACAATTTGAGATAAGATTTGGGTGGAGACAGAGAGCCAAACCATATCAATTTCAAAATGCATTTTCTTCCTAATTCATAATTCGGTGCTACATTATCTTGATGCCAATGTTGCTTTTTGAGATTTTTGTTTTGCAAATGTGTGTGCATATTCAGCATATTTGTTGAGACTTTTATATTTTGCACTCCTGTACAAATTATTTTTGATAAAGAGAATAATTCATATTGTCAATATACACTCTTTTCATTTCTACCTTAAATTTCTTCATTTATTTTCTATGTGAAGCTTTTGGAAACTGTACTAAGTAAACATTGATTCTTTTCTAAACCATACTTTTGCCTATGAATTTTAAGAGGATTCAAGTATAAGAACAGGTTGTTCATTATTGAATCATATTATAAAGTAACCTCTCCCCTTCTTCCTTGAAATAATATTATTCTCCCACCCAAAATGTACATGCATATCCACATGCACACTGCCAACAAGCCCAGGCAGCACTGAGGCTTATCCTGAGCAACTGCTTCCAGTATATGAAGGTAGGATCATGTTGCCTGTGGTCAGTAAAGGATAGCAGAAAGCTAGGTGGAAATCAAGGACTACTGACTGAGAGATTCGAGCCAATTTCTTGTGGAACAATCTGAGTCAGATTTTATTATGCATCTAATCACTTGCTTAGAAGAGGTTTTTAACAAAGGCATCAATAAGAATGGTGCAGTGAAATTGCAGACAATTGCCAAGGACTGAATTTTTATATTTTATATATCTGTGAAACATATTGAGAATATATAGCCTTTATGGGCCTTTGGGGACTTTTAAACAAGAACATGCATGCAAGAAAAAGCGATATGACAGACCATTATGAAACTTTACAATGTCACCAAATGAATGAGGCTGAAGTAGTGGAGAAAGATGTGGCTGTTTACACATAACTGCAATACTTTATTAGCACTGATGGGGAAAAGTAAGCATATAAAAGTACATATCATGCATAGAAAGTACTTTATTTTTATGACTAGTACTGATGCATGCACTTCTATTATCTTCAAGTCTCTTTAAATGCAATCAGGAAGGGAAGCTTGTTAGTGGTGTTCTGCCACTGAAGTATATAAAATAAAAACATCTTAGGGATGATCCAGATATTTGAAATTTCACTCCCTGGTTTAGGCCAGTATTTCCAAGGCAAAGAAATAATCTTGACCTCAAAATGTCACTGTTGTAAAATGGCATCCTTGCTTTTTTTTTTTTTTAGCATGCAAGAAGCCTCACCAACAAAGCAAAAGAAAAGACTGAAGAAAAGATTCTAATATTTTATTTTACCCATATCATAGCTACAAAGTCAAAATAAATTCTGGCCTTCTTGATGGTTAAATAATTGAATTGAATTTGATGAAACTACTGTCTTTGGGTCACAAGTTTATTTTTAAAAGTCTTTTAGAGCATCAGTAACTTTAGTTGATCACTGAGTATGTTACAATCATTATATGAAACGTTTTAAGTATACCAGCTCTCATAATCATAAAAATAACCCCATCACAGATAAATTATTATTGGTTATATTCCTATTTATGATCATAGGTGTGTCAATTAAGGTGAGTAACTCACACCACAAATTCAAACTGACAGCAAATCCTGTTGGGTCCGGTTTCAAAACTTTTACAGATTCCCACCATTTCTCAATTATTGCTACTGCTACCAAAATCATCCATCACTTGGCTAATTGTAATAGCTTTTTAACGAGTATTACAACAACATTACCAATTTTTTTTCAGCCAAGTTTTTAAGACCAGAAAGGCTGATTAAATTCTATAAGATAATTTAGCTGCTTATTAGCTGAACCGGAATAGCAATACAAGTATTGCAATTCATTTTCAACGCTGAACATTTTCTTTAATATCATTATTCTTAGTATTCTAAACCCAATGTCAGTGTTGGATTGATTTTTTAAAATCTTATATGTAAGAATGATGCTGGAGAAATGAATTTTGCTTTGAGTCCTTCCGTAGGCTTTTGTGTGTGTGTGGGAGGGAGGGCACACTTAAATAGTGGACACAATCATACTTTTAAAAAATAGTTGTTTCTTATATACAGATACTCTATCAAAGATTAAAGATGACACTGTAACAAGTTTGGACCTGGATGTTATTATCATGAAAATAGAGATAATTGAAAATTAGTCTACTGTAAATCAAAGAGATATTGGTGGCAATTATGTTTTGTATATACTTGAAAGTGTTGAAAAGACAGATTTAACTACTTAGTTATTAAAATATATGTAAAAAAATTAATACTTAAATTGGAGAAATATAATTCATAATATAAATGTATAATAGAAATGTTCATTGAAATAATGAATACATTTTAAATATTGGCATTTATAGCCAATTGAGGAATACAGAAAGTGAGTCACCTACCTAAAATATACAATTAAACATTTTCCACACAAAACAGAAATTATGAATGCAGCAACCTATTTAAAGAAACTTGTACTATTGAAGTAGGAAACTAATTCTTCTACTTTGCTTACGTTCTTCATAATTTATTTGGATTTCCTTCAACATGCAATGATTAATAACAGGTTGTTGTCAAACTTTTCCAAATTTCTGATCCTGATTAGTCTAACTTGCTTGACTATTCTTGTCTGCCAAGAAATATTTTGTCATTAAATTCTGTGTAAGCAAAGATATTTGGGACTTGAAGTCTGCACTGCATTAAATAAACAAGATAGATATCTACAGAACTCTCCACCTAAAACCTCAGAATATACATTCTTCTAATCACCACATGGCACTTGCTCTAAAATCGATCATATAATTGGAAGTAAAACAATCCTCAGAAAATGCAAAAGTACTGAAATAATAACAAACAGTCTCTCAGACCACAGCACAATCAAATTAGAACTCAGGACTAACAAATTCACTCAAAACCATAGCATTATATGGAAATTGAATAATCTGTTCCTGAATGACTTTCGAGTATATAATGAAATTAAGGAAGAAATCAAGAAGTTCCCTGAAAGTAATAGTAACAAAAATAAAATATAGCAGAATATCTGATACATAGCTATGGCAGTGTTAAGAGGGAAATTACTAGCACTAAATGCCCACATCAAAAAATAAGAAAGATCTCAAGTTAGCAAACTAACATCTAAAAAGACTGACTAAAAGAACTGAAGAACCAAGAGCAAACAAATCCTAAAGCTAGCAGAAGACAAAAAATAATAATCAGAGCCGAGCAGAAGGAGATAGAAACATTAAAAAAAAATTCAATAGACCCATGAGTCAAAGACTTTTTTTTGAGAAAAACAATAAAATAGATAGACTGCTAAACTGATAAAGAAGAAAACAGAGGAAGATTCTAATAAATATACTCACAAACAATAGGGGGATATTACCACTGACCCCACAGAATTACAACCATCAGAGAATATTATAAACATCTCTATGCATATGAACTAGAAAGTCTAGAAGAAATGGATTAATTCCTGGACACATACACCCTCCCAGGATGGAACCAGGAAAAACTGAATCCCTGAACAGACCAGTAATGAGTTCTGAAATTGAGGCAGTAATAAATAGTCCACCAACCCAAAAGGACTCAGGACCTGATGGATTCACAGCTGAATTTTACCAGATTTATAAGAAAGAGCTGGTAACTGTAGTACTGAAACAATTCCAAAAAACTGAGGAGGAGGGACTTCTCTATAACTCATTTTAAGAGTCCAGCATCGCCCTGATATCAAAACCTGGCAGAGATACAACAACATAAAAAAAAAAGTCAGGCCAGTATTCTTGATGAACATCTAGGGAAAAATCCTCCACAAAATACTTGCAAACCAGATTCAGCAGCACAACAAAAAGCTAATCTACCACAATCAAGTAGGCTTCATTCCCGGGATACAAAGTAGGTTCAACATACAAAAAAATTAATTAATTTTTATTTATCACATGTAAAGAACTAAAGACAAAAACCACATGATTATCTCAATAGACACTGAAAAGGCTTTCAATAAAATTCAATACCATTTCATGTTAAAAACTCTGAATAAAATAAATATTGAAGGAACATACCTCAAAATAATAAGAGCCATCTATGACAAACCAACAGCCAACATGATACTGAATAGGCAAAAGCTGGAAGAATTCCCGTTGAAAACAAGCACAAGATAAAGACGTCTTCTCTCAACACTCCTAGTCAACATAGTATTGGACATTCTGAACAGGGCATTCAGGCAAGAGAAATAAAGAGCATCTAAATAGGAAGAGAGAAAGTCAAGCTATCTCTGTTTGCAGATGACATGATCCTATATCTAGAATAGTCTCATCCTAAAAGCTTCCGAAGCTGATAAGCAACTTCAGCAAAGTCTCAGGATACAAAATCAATGTGCAAAAATTGCTAGCATTTTTACACACCAAAACAGTCTAGCTGAGAGCCAAATCAGGATTATAATCCCATTCACAATTGCCACAAAATGAATAAAATGGCTAGAAATACAGCTAACTGGGGAGGTGAAAGATCCCTGCAAGGAAAACTACAAAACAGTGCTCAAAGAAATCAGAGATTACATAAATAAACAGAAAAACCTTCCATACTCATGGATAGGAAGAATCAATATTATTAAAATGGCCATACTGCCCAAAGCTATTTATAGATTCAATGCTATTCCCATTAAACTACCGTTGACATTCTTCGCATAACTATAAAAAAAATTTTAAAATACGTATGAAACCAAAAAAGAGCCCAAATAGCAAAGGCAATCCTCAGCAAAAAGAACAAAGCTGGAGGCATCTTGCTACCCAACTTCAAACGATCCTACAGGGTGACATTAACCAAAACACCATGGCACTGGTACAAGAGCAGACACATAGACCACTAGAACAGAATAGAGAACCCAGATATAAGGCCACACAGCTATACCTATCTGATCTCTGACAAACTTGACAAAAAGAAGCAGTGGGGAAAGGGTATCCAATTCAATAAATGGTGCTGGGATAACTGGCCAGCCATATGCAGAAGATTGAAACTGGACTACTTCCTTAAGGCATATATAAAAATTAACTCAAGATGGAATCAAGACTTAAATATTAAACTCAAAGCTATAGAAACCCTGGAAGAAAACCTAGAAAATACCATTCAGGTCATAAACATGGGCCAAGATTTTATGATAAACATTCCAAAAGCAATTGCAACAAAAACAAAAATTGACAAATGCGATCTAATTAAACTAAAGAACTCTGCACAGGAAAAAAAACAAAAAACAAAAAACTGTCACCAGAGTAAACATACCATCTACTGAATGGGAGAAAAGTTTTATAAACTTATATCCAACAAATTTCTAATATTCAGAATTTATAAGCAATGTTAACAAATTTACAAGACAAAATACAAACAACCTCATTAAAAAGTGGGCAGAGGACTTGAACAGACTCTTTTCAAAAGAAGATATACATGAGGCCAACGATCATGTGAACAAAAGCTTAACATCACTAATCATAAGAGAAATGCAAATCAAAACCACAATGAGCTACCATCTAACACCAGTCAGAATGGCTGTTATTAAAAAGTAACAGATGCTGGTCAGGTTGTGGAGAATAAGGAATGCTTACACACAGTTGGTGGGAGTGTAAATTAGTTCAGCCATTGTGGAGGACACAGCCGCAAATCCTCAAAGACCTAAAGACCAATTGCCCCAGCAATCCCATTATAGTATGTTTTGTGAGTGTGTGTGTGTGTGTGTGTGTGTATATAGATATATACACACACACACACACACACACATATACACATATATATATATATCTCCAAAGGAATATAAATCATTCCATTATAAAGACACATGCACTTGCATGTTCACTGAAGTACTATTCACCATGGCAAAGACATGGAAGTAACCTAAATGTCTGTCTATGATAGACTAGATAAAGAAATGTGGTACATATACACCATGGAATACTATGCAGCCATAAAAAGAGAAAGATTATGTCTTTTGCAGGGACATGGATGGAGCTGGAGGCCATTATCCTTAGCAAAGTAACAGAGGAGCAGAAAATCAAATTCTGCATGATATCACTTATAAGTGGGAGCTAAAGGATGAGAACGGATGGATGCATACAGGGAAACAACACACACTGAGGCCTATTGGAGGGTAGATGATAAGAGGGAGGAGAAGATAGATAAAAATAACTAATGACGACCAGGATTAATACCTGAGTGTCAAAATAATCTATAAAACAAATCCCCATAGCACAAGTTTACCTATATAAAAAATCTGTATTTGTACCCGTGAACTTAAAATAAAAGTTAAAAAAGAAAATTAAAAAATAGAAGCATGAGAAAAAAATAAAATGCTAAATTACTTACTAGGAAATAGATAATACATATATAATACATTTTACTTTCTAATAAAATATGTAAATTCAGGGCTATATTTTAAAACTAACATGGTAAGTGAAATAAGCCAGTCACGGGAGGAAAAACGATGCATGATTTCACTTATATTAGGGGTCTAAAATAGTCAAACTCATAGAGGCACACTAGAATGGTGGTTACCAGGGGCTAGAAGAAGACATAAATGGGCAGTTGTTGTTCGACAGGTATAAAGTTTCAGTTATTCTAGATGAAAGTGCTTGTGCTATCCCTCCCCCATCCCCTGGCAGTGGCTGCATGAGATGGAGAAATCTGTGCACTTGGGAGAAGAGGAGTGCAGCAATTGGGAGACTGCAATGAACTCAGTGCTGCCCTGTTGAAGCATAGAGCAAAGCCATGCTGAGCTTAGTCGGTGCCTGCACACAGAGGAAGTAGTTGGACGAGACCTAGCTCTGGGGAGTCACCCATCCCAATGGTCACAACTGAAATTTCTTGGCAGGCCTCACCACTGTGGGCCAAAGATCTCTGGGGTCCTAGGTAAACTTGAGAAGCAATCTAGGTCACAAGGGCTGCAATTCATACGCAACTCCTAGTGCCGAGGTGGGCCTAGAGACAGTTGACTTAAGGTGGTAAATGACCTAGGGAGATACCAGATTGGGTGGTTAAGGGAGTTCTTGTGTCACGCCTCCCCCAAACCCAGGTAGTACAGGTGGAAGCCACAAAAGTGACTCTTTTCTTCTGCTTGAGGGAAGGAGAGCAAAAAGTAAAGAGGACTTTGTCTTATGTCTTGGATACCAGCTCAGCCACAGTAGGATAGGGTACCAGACAGAGTCATGAGGCCTCCATTCCAGCCCTTAGCCCATGGACAATATCTCCAGATACACCTTGGGCCAAAAGGGAACCCACTGCATACAATGGAACTCCAAAATGTCTGGCAGCAAACTTTTCAGTAGAAAACATACAGCCCAGGAGAGAGTGGCATGAGACATTTAAAGTGCTGAAGGAAAAAAGTATTTTCTCTTAGAAAAGTGTATTAAGTGAAAAAAACCTTCAAGCATGAAGAGGAAATAAAGACCCTGCCAGACAAACAAAAGCTGAAGGATTTCATCAACACCAGACCAGTTCTACAAGAGATGCTAAAGGGAGTTCTTCAATATGAAAGAAAAGGAAATTAATGAGCAATAAAAATTTATCTGAAGGTATGAAACGTATTGATAATAGAACACATGAAAACACAAAATATTATAACACTGTAACTGTGGTATGTAAACTACTCTTATTTTAAATACAAAGAATAAATGATGAACCAATTCAAAATAATAATGACAATAACTTTTCAAGATATAGACAATTTAATAAGACATAAAGAGAAATGACTAAAAGTAAAAAAGTAAGGGTATGAAGTTAAAGTATAGAGTTTTTATTACTTTTTTTGCATGCTTATCTATTTTGAAGTTTATGCAATCAATGTAAAATTGTCATCAGTTTAAAATAATGGGATATAAGATAGTATTTGCAAGCCTCATGGTAACCTCAAATTGAAAAACTTAAAACAAATACACAAAAAATAAAAAGGAAGAAATTAAATACCACCACAAAAGAAAATCTCCTTCACTGAAAGGAAGACAGGAAGGAAGGAAAGAATGAAAAGAAGACAACAAAACAACCAGAAAACAGATACCAAAATGGTACAAATATGTCCTTACTTATCAATAATAACATCAACTGGAAATAGAATAAACTCTTCAATCAAAAGACATAGAGTGACTAAATGGATTAATAAGTGAGACCCAATAATCTTTTGCCTACAAGAAGCACCCTTCACTTATAAAGATACACAAAGACTGCAAATAAAGTTATGAAAATAGTATTTCAGGTGATATAAACCAAAAAAGAGCAGGGGTAGCTATACTTATATCAGACAAAACAGATTTCAAAGCTAAGACTACTAAAAAGAGACAAAGGAAGTCATTATATAATGTTAGCAGTGTCAATTCAGCAAAAGGACATAATAATTGTAAATATATAATGCACACAATGTTGGAGAAGCCAGATAAATAAAGCAAATACTGTTAAGACTAATGAAAGAGACCCCAGTACAATAATAGCTGGCAACTTCAAGACCCCACTTTCAGCACTGGACAGATCTCTTTCTTTGTTGACAGAAACTCAACAAAGAAACCCTGAACTTAATCTTCACTCTAGATCAAATGGATCTAACAGATATTTAAAAAACATTTCATCAAATGGCTGCAGAATACATACTCTTTACCTCAGCACACAGTTCATTTTCAAAAACAGGCCATGTTTAGTTATAAAACAAGTCTTAAAACATTTAAAAAATTGAAAATATACTTAGCATCTTCTATGACTACAATATAAAACTAAAAATCAATAACCAAAAGAATTTTGTAATACACACACATATGAAAATTAAACAATATGCTCCTTAATGACCAGTGGATCAACAAAGAAAATTAAAAGAATAAAAATAAAAAATTTCTTGAAACAAATGAAAATGGAAACACAACATACCAAAACCTATGGGATATAGCAAAAGCAGCACTAAGAGGCAAATTTATAGCTATAAGTTCCTACATAAAAAAGGAATAAAAACTTCAAATAAATAACTTAATGATGCATCCTAAAGAACTAGAAAACCAAGAGCAAACAAAACTGAAAATTAGAATAATAGGTATTAGAGAAATAAATGAATTTAATATTAAGAACATAATACAAAAGATAATAAAATGATATTTTGTTTTTCAAAAAGATAAACAAAATCAACAAACCGTTTAACAGACTAAGAAAAAATGAGAAGACCAAAATAAGCATGATCAGAAATGAAGAAAAAAAAAACAAAAAAAAAACAGACATTGTAACTGGTACCACAGAAATTCAAAGGATCCTCAGTGGCTACTATGAGCAACTTAGGCCAACAAATTGTAAACTCTAGAAAAAATGGATACATTCCTAAACACATACAACCTATCATGATTGAATCATCAAGAAATTAAAAACCTAAAAAGGCCAAAAACAAGTCATGAGATCAAAGATATAATAAAAAGTTTCCCAGTACAGAAAAGTTTGGGAACCAATGGCTTCACTGCTGAATATTACCAAACATTTAATGAAAAACCAATACCAATTTTACTCACACTGTTCTGAAAAGTAGAGAAGGAGGGAGTACTTCCAAACTCATTCTACGAGGCCAGTATTACCCTAATATCAAAACCCAGTCAAAGATACATTAAAAAAGAAAACTACAGGCCAATATCTCTGATGAATATTGATGTAAAAATCTTCAACAAATAGTAGCTAAGCATATTCAACAATACATTAAAATGATCATTCACCATGACCAAGTGACATTTATCCATGGGATGCAAGGATGATTCATCATACACACATCAATCAATGTGATACATCTTATCAACAAAATGAAGGACAAAAGCCATATGATCTTTTCAATCGATAGCATGTCATATAATTCAACATCCATTCATGATAAAGACCCTCAAAAACTGGTTATAGAAGAAACATACGTCATCATAATAAAAGACATATATCATAGACCCGCAGCTAGCATCATACTGAATGAGGAAAAACTGAAACCTTTTTCTCTAAGATTTGGAACATGACAAGGATGCCCACCATCACCAGTGTTATTCAACATTTTACAGAAAGTCCTAGCTAGAGCAATCAGACAAAATAAAGAAATAAAGGTCATCCAAATCTATATTGTTGAAATGTTCATACTACCCACAGCAATCTACAGATTCGATGCAATCCTTATTAAAATATGTATGACATTCTTCACAGAAATACAAAAAAATCCTAAAATTTATACGGAATTATAGCAGATCCAAAATAACCAAAGCTATTCTGGGAAAAATAAACAAAAATAAAAACAAATAAACTGTCAGAATCACATTATTTGATTTCAAATTATACTACAGAACTATTGTAAACACAACAACATGGTATGCTACTATAGACCAATGGAACAGAACAGACAACCCTGAAACAAATGCATACACCTGCAGAGAACTAATTTGCAACAAATATGCCAAGAACATATACTGGGAAATAGACAATTTCTTCAATAAATGCTGTTGGGAAAACTGTATATCCATATGCAGAAGGAATGAAACTAGACTCATACCTCTCGCCGTATACAAAAATCAAAACAAAATTTATTAAAGGCTTAAATCTAAGACTTAACACTGTGAAATTCCTGCACGAAAACATTGGGAAAACCTCCAGGTCATTGGTCTGGGCAAAAATTTCTTGGCTGGATATCCCAGAACAGGCAACCAAAGCAAAAATGAACAAGTAGAATCACATCAAGTTAAAAAACTTCTCCACAGCAAAGAGAACTATTAACTCGTGATGAGCCAATCCACAGAACTGGAGAAAATATTTACGCAGTACCCATCAAACAAAGGATTAATAACCAAGATCTATAACAAGCTCAAACTACCCTGTATAAAAAATCTAATAATCTCATTAAAAATGGGCAAAGGATCTTCATAGACATTTCTCAAAATAAGACATTCCTATGGCAAACAGGCATATGAAAAGGTGCTTAAATTCATGGATCATCAGAAAAATGTAAACTAAATTATAATGAGATATCATCCTAGCCCAGTTAAAGTGGCTTATATGCAAAGGACAGGGTCAAGCCCGGTGGCTCACACCTGTAATCCCAGCACTTTGGGAGGCGGAGATGGGCGGATCACCTGAGGTCAGGAGTTTGAGGCCAGCCTGGCCAACAGGGTGAAACCCCATCACTACTAAAAATACAAAATTTAGCTGGGCATGGTGGTGGGCGCCTGTAATCCCAGATACTCGGGAGGCTGAGGAAAGAGACTCGCTTGAACCTGAGAGGTGGAAGTTGCAGAGAGCCGAGACCATGCCATTGCACTCCAGCCTGGGCAACAAGAACAAAAGTCTGTCTTAAAAAAAAAAAAAGACGGGCAGTAACAATACTGGAGAGAATGTGGAGAAAAGGAAACTCTCATATACTAGCAGCGAAAAATGTAAATTACTACAACCACTATGGATAATCGTTTGGAGGTTCTTCAAAAAACTAAACATAGAGCTACCATATGATCCAGCAATCCCATTGCTGGGTATATACTCAAAAGGATGGAAATTAATATATTGAAAAGACATCAGTACTCCCATGTTTGTTGCAACACTGCTCACAATAGGCAAGATTTGATAGCAATCTGGGTGCCCAACGACAAATGAATGGATAAAGAGAATTTGATGAGTATACACAATGGAGTACCATGCAGCCATTCAAAAGATTGAGATTCTGTTATTTTTCAACATGGAGGGAACTTCAAGTCTTTATGTTAAGTGAAATAAGCCAGGGACAGAAAGATAAACACCAGATGTTCTCACTTATTTCTGAGAGCTAAAAATCAAAACCATTTATGTCATGGAGATAGAGAGTGGAAGGGTGGTTACCAGAGGTTGGAAGGGTTTTGAGGGTCTAGCATGAAAGTGGAGGTGGTTAGTGGGTACAAAATAAAAATAATTAGAAAGAATAAGACCTACTATATGATAGCAGAACAAGGTCTCTATAGTGAAAAATTATTTGTGTACATTTTAAAGTAACTAAAATAGTATAATTTAATTATTTACAACACAAAGGATAAATGATTGAGGAAATGGATACCCCATTTTCCTTAATGTAGTTATTATGCATTGTTTGCCTATTTCATAGTACCTTGTGTACCCCATTAATATGTGCACATACTATGTACTTATAAAAATTAAAAGTTAAAAAATCAAAATATATGAAATAAAAAAGCATAAAAATTACATTCATAAAACAAAATGACAGAATGTTGATAAACATACCAATAAAAATTTGCCTAAAATTTGCTTAAATTATGTTGCTAAACAACAAAGTCTTACAGACTGGAATGGGACTAAATATAATATCCCTATCAAGAAATCCAACTTATAAAGAAAATTTAAACCTCCTAACTTGAGTGCCATCACCTACAGCTGGCTGGTTGATTCTCTGCACTAAAACCTTTTTCAGTAAAAGTGAAAAAAGGAGCAGGACAAGGTATCTAATTAAACATAGCCAGGAAGTGCTGCTCCCACTGAGACAAATATTTCAAATAAACCAATATAATTTCGATAAATCATTGGAAAGAAAATACTGAGAGTGGGTAGAGACATGACGCAGACACTGAGGCTAAAGGGTAAGAAAGAGTAATCGCATAACCTTGCTTTGGGTGTTTGAATGCTAGGGCTAGTTCCAAGCCCCAAACAGCTTCTGGGCACTCTCCTCATGGACCTTTGGGTTCCTAGCTACAGGGGACCCCACATCCTCCATGGACATTTGGCTGGCAGGAGGACTGTCTAGGGAATAGGCAGAGAGGGCTTCACCTAGTGTGCAGCCAGGGGCTTTTGTGCCTGAGGCAAATCTCGCAGAGCACAGCCATAGACACGCATCCCCCCCAGGACTCTGCATCTTCCTCTCAGAAGCTGTAGCCGTAGCTAACCATCAGGCCAGGGGAAACCAGAGTGAACTTCCCAGAGGGCCTGGGGCATGTCTGTTTTGCAAACAGTCCTGTACACCAGCCCCTACCAGGACCTCTTCTTAGATACACTGCAGAAGCATTTGCACAGTGCAGCCTTCACTGCCCAGCTTGGGTGCTTTGTTCCACTCAATTTCACTGGGAGTACATTGGATATCCCAGCACACCCAGAACTTGACTCTGAGTTTCAGGACTACCCAGCCAAGCCTGGTGGCCAGCACTTAAGCAGGGGAGGAGCCCACATTCCCTGAGCACTGAAAGGGGTGAGGCATGTGGGTATGTGGGGTGATGTGGAAATGAGGCATGTCTCCCTCCCCAGGGTCAGCCCAGAAATGCTGTGGCCTATCTCCCTACTGAATCTTCCTCCTGAGGATTAACTGTGACTCAGGATACTTCACAAAAGAAATAAAAGCACAGTGCCAGTGATGGGAGGGGGCTCTCCTGAGACCCAGGAGTGAACCTGGTGAGCAAGTCACCTCTCTCCTTACCACAGCATGGAGCATGGCTATAAATGCAAGGAAATACAAAGGAGACACAGCTGAATAAGAGGCTACCCTTTGGCCTCTACTCTTAAGCACAATCTACTGGATTGCAGCCCAAACTAAAACACCAAAAACACTTTGCAATTATACACCCCTAAGAAAGCAATGGCAGGAATTCAGCCACAAATACAGACCCTGCACAGAGCCTTAGCCCTCTGAAAAAATCCAGAAATGAAGCCAACTTACTATACAAAATTTACATCACAGTGAAAGGAACACCAACCCTTAAAGATGAAGTGTCCTCTTACCTCAAAAGTCCACTAGCTCCCCAGCAATGTTTCTTACCAGTCTGAAGTGACTGAAATGATGGCCATAGAACTCAGAGTCTACATGGCAAGAAAGCTCATTAAGATTCAGCAGAAATTTGAACCTCAAACCAAGGAGTCAAAAGAATCCGGAAAAACAATCCAAGAGCTGAAAGACAAAATGGCCGTTTTAAGAAAAAATCAAACTGAAATTCTAGAGCCGAAAAATTCACTACAATAATTATATAATAAAATCAAAAGTGTTAACAGCATAGTAGACAAAGCGGAAAAGAGAATCTCGGAGCTCAAAATAGATTCTTTGAATCAACTCAGTCAGACAGAAATAAAGAAAAAAATTTTTTTCAATGATGAAATTCTGTAAACAAATATGCATATTGTAAGTTCCAAAGCAGCCACAAGAAGTATTTCTAAAGTAGTTATAAAGAGTGGTATAAAGAGTAACCAGGTGCATGCCACAACGCCCACCTAAATTTTGTATTTTTTGGTAGAGACAGGGGTCTGAATTCTTAAAAATCTCAAAATTCATCCATGAGGGTTGGAATTATCTTCTTCCAAACTCCTGTTAATATTGATATTTTGACTCCTCCTATGGATCACACGTTCTTAATGGCACCTAGAATGGTGAATCATTTCCAGAGGCTTTCACTTGATTTTGTCCAGATATATCAGATGAATCACTATCTATGGCAGCTGTAGCCTTATGAAATGTCTGGCTTTTTTGTTTTTGTTTTTTTTCTTTTTTTTTTTTTTGAGATAGGGTCTTGCTCTGACACCCAGGCTGAGTGCAGTGGTGTGATTTTGGCTCAATGAAACCTCCGACTCTAGGGCTAAAGTGATCCTCCCTGCTCAGCCTCTTGAGTAGTTGAGACTATAGGACTGGGTAATTTTTTCTGTTTTTTATAGAGATGGGGATTTGCCATGTTGCACAGGCTGGCTTTGAACTCCTGAGCTCAAGAAATCTGTCTGCCTCAGCCTCCCAAACTGTTGGGATTACAGGTGTGAGCCACCACACTTGGCCCAAAATATATCTCTTAAATAGTACATATTGAATGTTGAAATTACTCCTTGATTCATGGGCCACATTGTTCTTGTACATCTTCATCAGAGTTCTTGGATGACTAGGTGCACTGTCAATAAGCAGTAATATTTTTAAAGGAATCTTTTTTTCGGAGCAGATCTCAAGAGTAGGCTTAAAATATTCAGTAAACCATGCTGTAAACAGATGTGTTCTCCTTCAGGCTTTGCTCTTCTATTTATAAAGCACAGGCAGAGTCACAATTCAGCATAATTCTTAAGGGCCCTAGGATTTTTGGAATGGTAAATGAGCATTGGCTTCTGCTGAAAGTCACCAGCTGTGCCAGCCTCTAACAAAAGGGTCAGCCTGCCCTGTGTGCATTTGAAGCCAGGCATTGAATTCTTCTAACTATGAAAGTCCCCGATGGCATATTCTTCCTAAAGAATATAATTTTGTCTACATTGAGAATCTGTTTTTTGGTGTAGTCACTCTTATCAATTATCTTAGCTGTTTCTTCTGGATAACTTACTGTAGTTTGCTTCACCAAAGAAGAGAAAGCAGAAAGGCAAGGCACCTCCCTGCAACTTATTTTGTAAGGGCACTAATACCATTCATAAGGGCTCAGCTTTTATGACTTAATAACCTCTTAGGGGCCCCACCTCCTAATACTATCATATTGGTAATTAACTTTCAACATATAAATTTTGTGAAGACACATTCAGACCATAGCAAGACCCTTATGTTCCCAGACTCAAGTCTTTAGGTGAAGCTAAATGTCTTCTCATTTTCGCTAAATATATTTCTTTCATATGATTCAGTTTCTTCTCCTGAAATTATTTCCTTAGATCTGTCCTTTAAGTTTCTTAATTTTCTTTTAATGATTTATATGTGTGTGTCTTTGTTCTATTTTGAGACTTTCCTTGATTTTTTAGTTCACTAACTTCAGTCTTCAATATTTATCATCTTTTCAAAATTTTAAATTCAAAATTATGTTCCAAAGAAATGTTTGATATATTCTAATTGCATCCTTTAAGAGTTCGCTTCTTTCTTTTCCATTAATCTGTTTAAATGGGGATCATCTGTATTATGGTTATATTGCATTTCTCATCTCATGTTACTGAGAACCTATAAATGAGTTACATTTTTCATTACTTAAGCATTGTTTTGTGTTTCCCACAAAACATCCATGAAAGTAAGAGCTTTTTAATGTGTTTTTTATCTTCTTGTTGTTGTTGTTGTTTAGAAATGGAAAACCATCTAGTGGTAGAAGGCAGTGGTTTTATGAGTCACCATTGCATGAATAGGCAAATAATTAGATAACCTGCTAAGAAGTGGGGATGAAACATTGCTACTGTTCTTTTCCCAGGTTTCTTGGAGATATAAACCAGGATCTAGAAGTTAAAAAGAAAAGGATCATTTGAGCACATTCCTTAAAATAATTTTCTTTTCAATATGTATGATGGGCTGTAAGTTGATGCAATCTTTTTTAAAACCCTAAGAATTTTAGATAAAACACTGTGAAGGCAGGATGGTGGAATTCAAAAAGGAGATAAAGTAGCTTTTTATGTGCTTTATTGTATACTAATCAACCACTGACATGAGCACTGTTCTTGAACCACCATTCCATACATGCCCCCTGGATTTCCTCTTTCTGATGTTGAAACTTGGCTGCCTTTTTGCATACTTATAGGCCCCTGTCGACCTCATGGACTGAGAGCAATTCACCCAGTGCAGAAAAATTCTACCAAACTCATTTCACTGGTTTCATCAGGGATGAAAAAAAAAAAATTGCTATACGATGTGCAAAAACATGTCAAACATAGAAGTTCAGATGCTATTTGAGGAATTTATAGCCTGAGGTTTCTTGAAAAATCCCTGAAACCTTGAGTTTTAACTCTAAAGAGAGGTGAATCTCCTCTTCTGTTGCTACTCCCTCAACTCTCATTTTACTTCAAGGAGAGGAAGACTTCTGGGTTGTCTCTGTTATGTAGATTTCAAAGAACCTATTGCCTTAGGTGGACCTACCAGGCTCTACAAGTATAATGATTCTACTTGCCGTTTCACTCCATATATGAATTTGGGAGGAAAGATGGGTTCACACTCAAAAAAAAATTTCCCATGCCATTCAAAGTGGTAGAGGACAGAAGGAGAAAGACAATAGGGAATAAACCTCTATCAGTTAAATGGCCAAATTCATCCCAATAATAATCTATGATGTTTATTTTTAAAACATAAAAATGATGTCAGGGGAAAACACCATTATTTATGACTGAATGCAGATGTTTAAGCGCTCAGTATCACTGAACTTAAATTAACGATGAGATTCAAAATACATTTTAGAGATGTTTCTGATATGTAGTCTACTGTGATTGAATCTATTCATTTATACTAAAATGAAGTACTGTTCCACTAACCAATTTCCACATAAGAGCATTTTCACTGAAATCGTAATTACCTATACTGAATCTATTTGTAAATTCCACTAAGAGGACAACTCTTGTTAAAGAAGAGACAGCATATGAAAAGAAAAAACACTCAAACAGATTTAATAATAGCAATGTTAATGTCATGTATACCATGTTTTCAAGGTTTTAACGGTTTCCAATTGTAAATTTTATAATAAATATAAAACTGAGAGGGAAAAATGAATCTAGAAGATAATAAAAATGGGTTTCTATGTCCATTCTATTTATCCAGCTAAAATTTAGTTTGGCTTTCTAGGACATATTAAGTCAAAACATATTTAACACTTGATTTTGCTAATTACTATTATTATGATTATTACTTTGAGATACAGTTTCACTCTTGTGGCCCAGGCTGGAGTGCAATGGCATGATCTCAGCTCATCGCAACTTCCACCTCCTGGGTTCAAGTGATTCTCCTGCCTCAGCCTCCCGAGTAGCTGAGATTACAGGCATGTGCCACCATGCCCAGCTAATTTTGTATTTTTAGTACAGACAGGGTTTCTCCATGTTAGTTAGGCTGGTCTCAAACTCCCGACCTCAGGTGATCCACCGGCCTCGGCCTCCCAAAGTGCTGGGATTACAGGCATGAGCCACCACGCCTGGCCCAATTTTGCTGATTGATTCTAAGTTTCAAACCATACCTATAGCAAGAATCACTAACGGGGTAACATTATCATTTAGAAAAAATTTCAAGGAAAGTAATATACTTGATGTCAATTGTAATTCAATGACCTCGTTTTTTGTTGAAAAAGTCCTCAGTAAAGCATGAATCACAGCCAGGAACTAGCCTGACAAATTTTAATCAAGTTCTCTAGTTTTGACCTCTGTGGGAATGAGCTTCATGAGGATGATGCTAAGATTCCAGAGAAGTCATGCCAGATCACTGCCAAAGTGCATTTTTGGAATAATTAATATCCTGTTGAACAAAGCATAAAAGTCAAGTCAATTTAATAGAGAAATAATGGTTTTTTAAGCAAAGGGTTCTGGAACAATTGGATGTCCACATAAAGAAAGAAAACCTTACACACACAGCTCTCAGTTTTCACAAAGGTAACTCAAACTGAATTATAAATGTAAATGTAAAATTCAAAAGTATAACAGTTCTAGTAGAAAACAGAGGAGAAATCTAGATGGCCTTGAGTTTAGCAATGAGTTTTTAAGATACAACACCAAAAGCACAATCAATAAATGAAAAAATTGATAAGTCTAGCTTCATCAAAATTAAAGAAATAAAACTTTCAAGCCCCAAACTGGAATAAGATGCTTACAAAACAAATATCTGAAAAAAGACTTTTATGCAAAACACACACAAAAAAACCTCTTAAAATTTAGAAATAAGAAAATAAACCTAATTAAGAAAAGGGTAAATGATCTTAACAGACATCTTATCAAAAAATATATATAGATGTAAACAGATGGAAATAAGCATATTAAGATACTCAATATTATATGTCACTATGAAATTGCAAAATAAAACGAGTTACCACGAACCATTATTAGAATCATTAAAATAGAAACCTGAACAGCAACAATTGCTGGTGAGGATGTGAAGCAACCAGAACTCTCATTCACTGTGGAGAGAATGCGAACTAGTACAACCATTCTGACCATAACTTTTAGGTTCTTACAAAGCTAATCATAGGTTATCAGGCAAAAGAGCAATTGTGATTTTAGGTATTTACCCAACTAATTTGAAAACTTCTGCTTATACTAACGTTTGTATATGAATGTTTATAGTACCTTTATTCATAATGGCAAAAATTTAAAGCAACCAAGATGTCCTTTAATATGAGAATGGATAAACAAACTATGGTACATCCATACAACATAAAGTTATTCAGTGATACAAAGAAAATAGCTTTCAAAAAAAAAGACATGGATAGATCTCAAAGGCCTAGTGCTAAGTGAAAGAAATATGACTAAAAAGGCAAGATACTTTATTATTCCAATTATATAACATTTTATAAAAGGTAAAAATACAGAGACTATAAAAAAGATCAGGATTTTTCAAGGATTTAGAGGGTGTTTAAATGTTGAGTAGGTGAAGCAAAAGAGATTTTTTGTTAGGGAAAAGGAACTGTTCTGTATGATATTGTAGTAGTGAATTCATGACACACATTCTTGTCAAAACTCATGGAATGTTACAGTGCAAAGACTAATCTTTAATGTCTACACATATTTTAAAAGTCAGGATTTCTGGTCCAGCATGTAAAGCACTTCAAAGTCATTACTTCCATCCACAAGACATGAAAAAAAAGGTGAACAAATTGGAAACCAACAAAAGGGGTAACATACACATAATTTGAATATCACAAGGTAAAAAAGGAAAGAAAGAGAAGAAATATTTGAAGCAATAATGACTGAGAATTTTACAAAATTAATGACAGACACCAAGCCACAGAGTCAGTAAGCTTAGATAATACCAGGCAAAATAAATGCCAAAAAATTATATAGTTAGGCATATTATATTCAAACTGCAGAAGACCAAGGAAAGATAAGAATAAAGTTTTTTGAAAGAAGTCAGGTAGAGGGGGATCACTACATCATACAGTTAAAAAGATAAGAATTATATCAGACTTCTCTTCAGAAACCATTGACGCAATAAGAGGGAAGAGGGAAACATTTAAAGTCATGAAAGAAAAACCCCATTAACCTAGCATTCTGTATCCAGTGAACTTAACCTTTGACAATGAAAATGAAATGAAGACTTTATCAAACAAAAGCAGGGAATTTGCCACTAGTAGACCTGACTTCAAAGAAATATCAAAAGAAGTTCTTCAGAGAGAAGGGAAATAATAGAGGTCAGAAGCTCAGATGCACATAAAGAAAGGTAGAGCGTTAGATGAAGAATAAATGGAGATAAAACTTCATTTTCTTGTCTTACTGATCTAATAGATAACAGTATATTCAACATAATAGCGAGAATATATGGGGTGATTTTACCATATGGTTGAGAGAAATGAATGACAGCAATGTTATAAAAGACAGGATGAAATTAACGATATTCTGTCATAAAGTACTCACACTACACTAGGAGCAGTATACAGTTATTTGAAAGTGGACTTTGATTATGCGAACTACTGCAACCTCTTAAAAAGTTTTTTTAAAGTATAATTTATATGTTAAAATGTGAGAAAAAATAGAATCATATGAAATAATTAAAATCAGAAAAGGCAAAGAAATGGAAGACAACAAGGAAAAAAAGAATAAGAGGAACAAATAGAAAACAGACACAAAAATGGTTGCTATTAATCCAGCAATATCTATAAGTTCTTTAAATTTAATCTTACCATATGATTCAACACTCATATTTGTTATTTACCCAAATGTGGTTAAAACTTATCTTCACACAAAAACCAGCACTTGGATGTTTACAGCAGTTTTATTCATAGTTGTCAAAATTGAAAACAATCAAGATGTCCTTCAGTAAGTGAAATAATAAATAAACTGGTACCGTCCATGCAATAAAATATTATTCAGCACAAAGAATAAACAGCCTATCAAGCGATAGGAAGACATGGAGATATTTTAAACTCATATTACTAAGTAAAAGAACCCAATCTAAAAAGACTATGTAGTGGATTATTCCAATAGTTTGACATTCTGGGAAGGGAAAAACTATGAAGACTGTAAAAATATCAATGGGTTCCAGGCTTGTAGGGAAAGGAAGGGAAAAATAGGTGGGGTACAAGGGATTTTTAGGGCAGTGAAACTATTCTGAATAATACTGTAATGCTAAATACATGACATCATTTATTTCTAAAACTCTTAGAACTGTTCAACAGCAAGAGCAAACCTTAATGGGGACTTTGTGAACTTTGAGTTATAATCATGTGTCAATGTTGGTTCATCAATTGTGATAAGTGCATTTCACTAATGTAAAATATTAATAATAGGGGAAACGTGTGTAGAGAAAGGGAGTATTGGAAGTTTTTATTGATTAAAAAAAGAGAAAAAAAAAATGAGTAGATCATAGTGAAAGCAATGCCGATGATAAATTTACAGCACTAAATGCATACATTAAAAAAGGGACATGGATGCAGCTGGAAACCATCATTCTTAGCAAACTATCACAAGAACAGAAAACCAAACACTGCATGTTCTCACTCATAGGTGGGAACTGAACAATGAGATCACTTGGACTCGGGAAGGGGAACATCACACACCAGGGCCTATCATGGGGAGGGGGGAGGGGGGAGGGATTGCACTGGGAGTTATACCTGATGTAAATAACGAGTTGATGGGTGCTGACGAGTTGATGGGTGCAGCACAGCAACATGGCACAAGTATACATATGTAACAAACCTGCACGTTATGCACATGTACCCTAGAACTTAAAGTATAATAATTAAAAAAAAATAATTAAAATCTCAAATCATTAATGTAAGCTCCCACCACCAAAAAAAAAAAAAAAAAAAAAAAAACCTTAAAAAAAGAAGAACAAAATAAACATAAGGAAGGTAAAGATTACAGTGGAAATCAATAAAATTGAAACAAAAATTGTAGCAAAAATCAATGAACCTAAGAACTGGTCTTTGAAAACTGCAATACGGTGGACAAATTTCTAGCAAGAATAAGAAAGAAAGAAAAAAGGAAGACATAAATTACCAATATAAGAAATGGAATAGGGAATATCACTATAGACTCTAATGACAGCTAAAATATATGAGGGAATCCTACATATAATTCTATATATACACAATTAACAACTTAGAAAAACTGCACACCATCCTCAAAAAAATGCAAACTATCCAAACTCACTGATATAAAATAGATCATTTAAATTGTTCTAAAACTATTAAGGGCATTACATTTAAAATTCAAAAAAATCCAACATGAAATATCTCTAAGTTCAGATATTTTTGTTGGAGAATTCTAACAAACATTTAAAAGAAACTGACATCAATTCTACATAATATGTTGCAAAGAAGAGAAGACAGAACATGTTCTAATACATTTTATGAAATTAATATTACTCTGATACAAAACAACCTAAAGACTGAACCAAAAAAAATTATATTCCAATATCTTTCATAGTTATAGATGGAAAAATCCTCAGCAAAATACTAGCAAATATAATTTAGCAATAAAAATGATAATTATTCACCATGCCATGTGGGATTTGTTCCAGGCATTCAAGGATGAATCAATATTTGAAAATCAGTCAATGTAATCCACCATATTAGCAGTCTAGTATAAAGAAAATCACTGGATCATATTATTTGACATGGAAAACTTATTTGGCACAGTTTAATATTCATTTTTAATAAAACATTCAGAAATATAGAAATACATGGGAACTTCTCCAACATGATAAGAGACATCTGTGAAAAACATGCAGCTAACATTAAACTTCATAGTGAAAGACTTGATACTTTCCCCACTAAAACTGGAAACAAGGCAAGGACATTCACTCCCAGTATTTTTAATTAAACAATACCAGGAGTTTCAGTTACTGCAATAAGGCAATAAAACATATAAATCAGAGGGGAAGATTTTAAGACATAATATAGCTACAGTAATCAAGAGTGTGTGGTTATTTGTGGAAAAATGAGCACATAGATCAATGGAAAAGAATTAAGAACTCAAAAATATATGTACACAAATATGTCCACCTAATTTTTTAAAGGTATAAAAGCAATTCAATGGAGGGAAAATACAGCCTTTCAACAAACAGCGTTGAAATAATTGGACATCCACAGGCAAATAAAAGAAAAACAATCTAGGCCTAAGTCTCATGCCTTCAACAAAATTAATTCAAACTGAATAACAGGCTTAAATGTAACAACTTTTAGAAAAAACAGGAGAAAATCTTTGGGACCTAGGGTTAGCCAGAATGTTTCGATTTGACACCAAAATTATAATTTATAAAATTTTTTAAAATAAATTTGACTTTGTCAAAATCTAAAAATTATGCTCTGAGAAAGACCTGTCGAAAGACTAAATGTATAAGCTATATATAAAGCTATGTATAAGCTGTATAAAGAACTTCAAAATTCAACACTAGGAAAAAAGGAGCAGAAACACTTAGAACAAAGGCAAAAGACATGGAGATATTTCACAGAAGATGATATATAAATGGCATATAAGCACATGTAAAGGTGTTTGATATAAGGAAAATTAAAATTAAAATCATAAGATATATACTGCACATTTATCAGAATGGCTAGAATAAAAAATAGTGACAACTATCTTATCAACAACACCAAATATTGGCATGGATATGGGGAAACATACATTGCTGGTGGAAATGTAAAATGGTATGACCACTCTGGAAAACAATTTGTCAAGTTTATAAAAAAAAAAAAAGAAAAAGAAAAAGAAAAACTAAATATACAGAAATCATACAATTCAGTGATGTACCCTTGGGCACTTATCACAGAGTAATGGATTCGTGTTCAATGAAAAAGTTCTACATAAATATTTATAACAGATGCATTCATGATAGTCAAAAACTGGAAACAACCGAGATTTGCCTTAATAGGTGAATATTTAAATATACACTATACCACTGAGCACTACTCAGCAGGAAAGAAAGAAAGAAAAAAAGAAGAAAAAAGAAAAGAAAGAAAGGAAGGAAGGAGAGAGAGAGAGGAAGAAGAAAGAAAAAGGAAAGGAAAGGAAAGGAAAAGAAAGGAGAAGAGAGGAGAGAGGAGAGGAGAAAGGAAAGGAGAGGAGAAAGGAAAGGAGAGGAGAAAGGAAAGGAAAGGAGAAAGGAAAGGAAAGAGGAAACAAAGAAAATAAAAACTACTGATATCTAGATAAATATTCTGGGCGAAAAAATGTCAATGCCAATAACAAAAGATTTTATACTGTATGATTTCATTTATATAACATTCCTCAAATGACAAAATTATATACAAGAAGAACTGATACGTGGTTACCAGGGTTTAATAAGGAAGTGAGGGCAAGATGGAAGTAGATGTTTCTATAAAGGATGATGCAAGTGTTCTGTTTCCTGTATCAATATCAACATTCTAGTTGTGATATTGTACTATAATTTTGCAAGATGTTACTATTGTGGAAAATTAGGTAAAGTGTACATGAAATCTTTCATTATTATTTCTTACTGCTTGTGTGTATCTACAGTTATCTCAAATAAAAAGTCAAATTAAAAAAAAATCCAATTTTTAAAAATAACATTTAATTTCACCCAACATATCTAACATATTTTTATTTCGAGATGTAATCAATAGAAAACATTTATGACAAGTTTTACATTTTTTGCATGAAGTCTCCAAACTCTGGTGTATATATAAACCTATAGCATAGCTCAAATTGGGTACCCATTTTCCTCAGAATGCTTGATCTTCATTTAGATTTTGTACAATTTACCATTGAAAAATTAGATTTCTATATTCAAATTATCTCAAACATACTTAAATATTTTCTAATAATTAAATCAGGTACCAAAAAGCATTTTCCTTTAATATTCATATCCACATTGCCAAATTGGCTCATAGTTTCTGGGATGTCAATTAAAATTAATACCTTCCACATTTGATTCATAATGGGAAAATATGTGATTCCATTATTGTTGATATACATTATGAAAAGTTTCAATTTTCATATAAATTTTTGCACCTTTCTAGCTAGGTTAGAAGCTTTTTCTTTTTTGAAACTTCAGTTTTAGCTCATCAAGATACGGCATATCAGTGAAATGTAAACCACAGAATTATTAAATATTTGGCAAGTATTCTTTTTGTTTTAAGAAAATCTTGAATGAAAGTTAATGATACAGTAAATCTTTCAAAAATTCATTCAAAACTCAACCAATGAGCATTGGCAAAGACCATAAGACTGTTAAATTTTCTGTCTTTTATTCTTCTGTTTGAAGTAGCAAGATTTTAAATATTATAATATCTAAAATCTTATATTTTAGATATTATATATTTTAGATTTATATTATAAAATATATATCTAAAATATTATATATTTTAATATAAATATTAAAATATCAATAAATCTAGATGTTTTATTTAACATAGTTGAAATATCATATATTGTAATATAAGCTAATTTTCTTAGGTAGCTGAAATTCTTCTTTAATAAGTGTAAAGATTCAAAGCATAAATTTGATTTATTTTAGGATGCAAATTGATATTTCCTCTTAATTTGCAAGTACTTTGCCACAAAATATATTCAAAATGTTAATTGGGCAGTGTCTCTTCAAAAAGTTTATGAACAATGATGTATATTATGAAAAAACTATGCATGGATTTCAAATTTTTTTTGCAACAAAATAAACCTGTTCTAACTTGTTACATGTCTGAATAGGATTCAGTTTGAGGTACCAAGAAATGTAACATATTAGCTCGAAAAGAGCTATCAAAGCAATATGAAGTTTGCTAAAATTCAAGCAAGAATAGACATCAAACTTATGTCGAAGCTTAGGGAAAAGAATGGTAAAATTATTGATGTTTTATGAAAAGTTTGTAGGGGCAATGGCTTAAAAAATTAGCATTTTACAAATGGATAATTTGTTTAAACATGGGACAAGGCAATGTTGAAGATGAAGCCCACAGCAGCAGATCCTCCACAAAAATTTGCTAGGAAAGTTAATATTGCTCATGCCCTAACTGAATAGGACCGATGATTAACAGCAGAAACAATACCCAACACCATAGCATCTCAATTGGTTCAGCTTATGCAATTCTGACTGAAAAATCAAAGTTGGACAAACTTTCCACTCAATAGGTGCTAAAACCATTACACTCAAATCAGTTGAAAACAAGAGTAGAGTTTTCAATGGAGATTTTAAACAACTGGGATCAAGATTCTGAAGCATTTCTTCAACGAATTGTAAAAAAGATGAAATATGGCTTTACTAGTACAATCCTGATGACAAAGCAGACCCAAAGCAGTGGCTACTAAGTGGTAGAAGTGTTGTAGGCAAAGCAAAACAAGTCGAGAGCAAAGGTCATGGGAAAAGTTTTTTGGGGTGGTCAAGCAATTTTGCTTGAATACTTTTTGGAAGGCCAAAGAACAATAACATCTATATGTTATGAAAGCATTTTGAGAAACTTAGCTAAAGCTTTGCAGAAAATCACCCTGGAAAGCTTCACCAGAGAGTCCTTCTCCACCACAATGCTCCTACTCATTCCTGTCACCAAACAAGAGCTTTTTTTTTTTCTTCATTTTAAAGGAATAAGGTCTCACTGTGTTGCTCAGGGTAGTCTCGAGCTGCTGGGCTCAAGTAGTCATCCTACCTCAGTCTTCCAAAATGCTTGGATTATAGGCATGAGCCACCATGCTTGGCCCGAACGAGGACAATTTTTCAAGAGTTTTGATGGGAAATCATTAGGCATCCACCTTAACATCCTGATTTGAATCTGAAACTAGGCCTCATAAAACTTAAAAAATTGACACCAGATGGCCATGGATAGCCCCCCAATGTTCCCGGAACTCAAACAGAAAAACAATTCCAGGAATGTACATCAGGGGGTCCAGCCCTAAACAGTTCTAAGAAAGTATCGCATGAGGTCCAGCCCTCAACCATTCCAGGAAAGAAACCCATAAGAGGTCAAGCCCCGACCAATCAGAACCAGACACCTTGCTCAGGCCATAGCCAGACCCAATCATCTTGCGCCTCAAGCTTTGTTTGAACTTCGCGCCAAAAGCTGTGTTTGAATTTGTGTTTGCCTATATAAACAGCCTGTAATAAGCTTTCAGGGTCCCAGGGCCAACTTAGAGCTTGGGACCCTAGCGCGCTAGCAATAAATAACTCTCTGCTGTGAATCTCGTGTCGGTGATCCTTTGCGGCGACCCCTGCCCAGGAGGGAATCGAGAGTTTGGTTCCAACAAATCCTTCTGACTTCTTTTTGTTTCCTAATCTTAATATATCTTTAAATGGTACTCATTTTTCATCAGTTAATATTATAAGCAAGATTGCATTGGCATGGTTAAATTTCCAGGACTTCAGTTCTTTAGGAATGGACTAGATGGCTAGAATTATTGCTTTCCAAAGTGTCTTGATGGGTGCGATGTCTCATGCCTGTAATCCCAGCATTTTGAAAGGATGAGACAGGTGGATCACCTGAGGTCAGGAGTTCAAGACCAGCCTCGTCCAACATGATGAAACCCTGTCTCTACTAAAATTACAAAAATTAGCCTGGCATGGTGGTGGGCACCTGTAATCCCAGCTACTGGGGAGGCTGAGACCAAAGAATCGCTTGAACCTGGGAGGCAGAGGTTGCAGTGACCTAATATCGTGCCACTGCACTCCAGCCTGATAACAGAGCGAGACTCCATCTCAAAAAAAAAAAAAAAAAAAAAAAAAAAAAGTGTCTTGAACGTGATGGAGCTTATGTTGAGAAACAGAGTTTACATTTACATTTTTATCTTTTAATTCCATCATTCCACAAACTTTGAATTCCCTTGTATCACATAAAATGGTGACACCTGAGTTGAAGTTTGGCTCCCTAGGTCTTTTGGACTACTATATGGACTCCATTACTGGAAGCATACAGTAAAACAAGAAATCCATTGTCATGATGCACTGTACCCTGTACTGACAGAAAATTCATTCCAAGAGCCCTCTTATGATTACAGTTACCCAAAAAATGGAATACACTACATGGATACGTTATGAAGTTTTCCATAGTTGAAATTTTCAGTTGCAGTCACAGTTTTTGCTTGGTAAGAATCATACTTGTAATACTTGTATTTTTTATTGTTGTTGTTTGGTAAATAATTTTTAGTAGCAAACCTAAAACCATTAATAGATTCCCCCTTTCTACCCTACCACAATACTAGTTATAGACTACGAATCTAGAGTATCAGGAAAAATATTTTCTCCATCTTTTACCTTGTGGTTGTCACAAAGTACTTATTTCTAAACATCAACCTGAGAACTAAGCTCTGATGTTTTTTAATCTTGCCCAAATTCCTATCTGAGGGGTCTGGAGAGTCATGCACTACAATTCTCATCAGATGGATTTTATTTAACCCTATATATCATGACTTATTTTCCAATCTGACTCTGGCATAACATTATGTCACAAAGAAGAAAGTCAAAATATTTTACCCCTAATCATGTTTCTTTGCCCTATCTTGAAATGGCCCTGCAAAGCTGTCCTTCATGTGAGAAAGTTTACATCTGTAAAGAATCTTTGTTAACATAGCTAGATCTTTTTCTTCCAGGCCCTCCCAATCCCAAAGAGATTAACTAAGAGTCTAACACCTTTTAAAGATTTGAATAGAATACATTTGTCATCTATTGTCTCTGAGGGCAGCCACTATAAGATTCAAAAGAACCTCAGTCTCCACAATCTTTTATCTTAACCTGAACATTTCCTTCCTATTGATTCCAGGTCTTTAGACAAATTCAACCAATTAACAACCAGAAAATGTTAAAATTTACCTATAGCCTAAAAGATCCCCCCCCCCCCCAAGTTCCCTCCCTGCTTTGAGTTGTCCTGCCTTTCTGGACAAAACCAATGTGTTTCTTAAATGTATATGATTGATGTCTCATGTCTCGCTAAAATGTATAAAACCAAGCTGGGTCCTGACTACCTTGGGCACATGTTCTCACGACCTCCTGAGACCTATGTCATGGGCCACAGTCATTCATATTTGGCTCAGAATAAATCTCTTCACATATTTTACAGAGTCTGATTCTTTTTATTGACAAACCATAATAATAAAACTTAGAGTATTTTATTATTAAAAAGAGTATTTTTTATTAAGTGATCTTCATTTCTTTACCTATATTTGTAACAGTAGGAAACATATTTGAATGCATATTTGTTTAAGCTGCATGCCTTCAGCCTTCTAAATCCTCAGGGAAATACTTGAACAAAAAAAGAAAAAGGTATGTCTCACACCACATCCCATTAACTTTTAGAACTTAAATTCGATATACCAAAAAAAGGTCACTTAAGGCAATGAAGATAATCTGTCTCCAAAAGCAAAGCCATAAATGAAATTGTTTTTCTTCCTCTAGTGTCTCTGAGTATATTGAGACCAGATTATGGCTCTTCAACAAAAATAATTCTGCTTTATAAAAAACAAACAAAACAAAACAAAACCTAATGAAAGCATCAAATCCTACCTTTGTCTAGTTTTGCCTAAGCAGTAACCTTTTGAGAGACAGGACTAGCTGGATTTCCTAGGCTGACTAAGAATCCCTAAGCCTAGCTAGGAAGGTGACTGCATCCACCTTTAAACACGGGGCTTGCAACTTAGCTCACACCTGACCAATCAGAGAGCTCACTAATTAGGCAAAAACAGGAGGTAAAGAAATAGCCAATCATCTATTGCCTGAGAGCACAGCGGGAAGGACAAGGATCGGGATACAAACCCAGGCATTGGAGCTGGCAATGGCAATCCCCTTTGGGTTCCCTCCCTTTGTATGGGATCTCTGTTTTCACTCTATTTCACTCTATTAAATCTTGCGGCTGCACTCTTCTGGTCCATATTTGTTACAGCTCGAGCTGAGCTTTTGCTTGCCATCCACCACTGCTCTTTGCCGCTGTCGCAGACCCGCCACTGACTTCCATCCCTCTGGATCTGGCAGGGTGTCCGCTGTGCTCCTGATTCAGCAAGGTGCCCATTGCCACTCCTGATCGGGCTAAAGGCTTGCCATTGTTCCTGCATGGCTAACTGCCTGGGTTCATCCTAATCGAGCTGAACACTAGTCACTGAGTTCCACGATTCTCTTCCATGACCCACGGCTTCTAATAGAGTTAAAACACTCACCTCATGGCCCACGATTCCATTCCTTGGTATCCGTGAGGCAAAGAACCCCAGGTCAGAGAACATGAGGCTTGCCACCATCTTGGAAGCAGCCCACCCCCATTTTGGAAGCAGCCCCTCACCATCTTGGGAGCTCTGGGAGCAAGGAATGCCCCGTAACATTTTGGCAACCATGAAGGAACATCCAAAGTGATAATATTGGACCGCTTTCACTTGCTATTCTGTAACCTATCCTTTCTTAGAATTGGAGGAAAATAGCAGGCACCGGTCGGCCAGTTAAAAATGATTAGCGTGGCCACCTTACTTAAGACTCAGCTGTGAGGCTACCTGCGCAGGGCTTTCTAACAACTCCCAACCCTTTTGGGTTGGGGATGTTGGTCTGCCTAGAGCCAGCTTCCACTTTTAATTTTCTTGGGAAAGCCAAGGGCCTACTAGAGGCAGAAAGCTGTCATCCCGCACTCCCGGCAGTAGCCGGTTGAGATCATGGCGCAGCCAGAGTCTCTACTCAACAGTCGCCCATGCGTGCCCCCCTACCTTTCCTTCTGACCCACACCTCCTGGGTCCCGACCATGACTTTCTTGAAAGTGTAGCCCCAAATTCTCCTTACCTCTGAATCTACTTCCTCTGATGCCTGCCTCCTAGGTACTAATGGTTCAGACTTTCATTTCCTCTAGCAAGTTGTATCTCCAAAGGGATCTAAGGAAGCTCTACGCTGTCCTTAGGCACCTGGGCTATAACCCAGGGAGTCTTATCCCTGGTGTCCCTCCCAATTTAGGTATACAGCTCTCGATATGGGCAGTTATGTGGGACCTGTTCCCCACCACCCTCGCCAGGGCCCCAAGTTTGTAATGGCTAAGAGAGAGACACGGAGAGAGAGACAAAGAGGGAGTCAAAGAGAAAAAGAAAGAAAAAGACAGAAATATTTAAAAAAAAAAAAAAAAAGTGTGCCCTATTCCTTTAAAAGCCAGGGTAAATTTAACACCTGTAATTGATAATTGAAGGTCTTGTCTGTGACCCTATAACACTCCAATGCCACCTTGTTGTCAGTGTAAATAAGGGCGTAGCCCGAAAGCACTGAGGCCACTGACAACCCGTAGCTTTCCTATCAAAAATCCTTAATCCAGTAACCGGCGGATGGGCCAAATGCATTCAGTCAGTAGCGGCAACTGCTTTGCTAAAGTAGAAAAGTAACTTTTAGAGGAAACCTCATTGTGAGCACACCTCACCAGTTCAGAATTATTCTAAGTCAAAAAAAGCAAAAAGGTAGCTTACTAACTCAAAAATCTTAAAGTATGGGGCTATTCTGTCAGAAAAGGGTAATGTAACTCCAACCACTGACAATTCCCTTAACCCAGCAGATTTCCTAATGGGAGATTTAAATCTTAATTACCATACAAAGGCCCAACCAGACCTAGGAGGAACTCCCTTCAGGACAGGACGATATAGATGGTTCCTCCCAGGTAATTGAGGAAAAAACCACAACGGGTATTCAGCAATTGATCCGGAGACTCTTGTGGAAGCAGAGTTAGAAAAATTGCCTAATAATTGGTCTCCTCAAACATGCCAGCTGTTTGCACTCAGCCAAGTCTTAAAGTACTTACAGAATCAAAAGGTTATCTCAATCCTGACTCAAAGGTTTGCTACACCCTCTCTGAAACGAATTTGCATAAGAACTGTTGCTTATGGGAATGCATCTTGATGGGGCAGCTGGGTTGTTATGAAATACTCAGGAACCCAGCCCAGCTCCAGGACTCACCCCTAAGCGCAAAGGCAATGTTGGGCACACTGGTAAAGGACCATTAGAATCTGGCAGCCTGGACCCCTTTCTCTGTGGTCAAGAGAGGTGGGAAAACAGGTGCAGGACAGCTACATCGGTGAGTGTAACTAATCTGATAAGCAGAGGTCCAAGGGTGGTTATGCACCCTGGAAAGGAATAAGCATTAAGACCATAGAGGACGCTCTAGGACTAATGCTCATGGGAAAATGACTGGGGTGCTGGCATTCCTATGTTCTTTTTTCAGATGGGAAGCATTCTCCCCAAGGCAAAAACGCCCCTAGGTATCCCCAGATGTATTCTGCAGAACTGGGACCAATTTGACCCTCAGATGCTAAGAAAGAGAAGGGGAACATCACACACTGGGGCCTGTTGTGGGGAGGGGGGAGGGGGGAGGGATTGCATTGGGAGTTATACCTGATGTAAATGACGAGTTGATGGGTGCAGCACACCAACATGGCACAAGTATACATATGTAACAAACCTGCAGGTTATGCACATGTACCCTAGAACTTAAAGCATAAAAAAAAAAAAAAAGAAATGACATATTCTTCTGCAGTACCGCCTGGCCACGATATCCTCTTCAAGGGGGAGAAACCTGGCCTCCTGAGGGGAATATAAATTATAACACCATCTTACAGCTCGACCTCTTTTGTAGAAAAGAAGGTGAATGGAGTGAAGTGCCATATGTACAAACTTTCTTTTCAATTAGAGACAACTCGCAATTATGTAGAAAGTATGATTTATGCCATTCAGGAAGCCCTCAGAGTCTACCTCCCTACCCCAGTGTCCCCATGACTCCTTCCCCAGCTAATAAGGACTCCCCTTCAACCCAAACGGTCCAATAGGAGATAGACAAAGGGGTAGACAATGAACCAAAGAGTGCCAATATTCCCCGATTATGTCCCCTCCAAGCAGTGGGAGGAGGAGAATTAGGCCCAGCCAGAGTGCATGTACCTTTTTCTCTCTCAGACTTAAAGCAAATTATAGACCTAGGTAAATTCTCAGATAACCCTGATGGCTATATTGATGCTTTACAAGGGTTAGGACAATCCTTTGATCTGACATGGAGAGATATAGTTACCGCTAAATCAGACACTAACCCCAAATGAGAGAAGTGCCACCATAACTGCAGCCCGAGAGTTTGGCGATCTCTGGTATCTCAGTCAGGTCAATGATAGGATGACAACAGAGAAAAGAGAACGATGGCCAGCAGGCAGTTCCCAGTGTAGACCCTCATTGGGACACAGAATCAGAACATGGAGATTGGTGCCACAGACATTTGCTAACTTGCATACTAGAAGGACTAAGGAAAACTAGGAAGAGGCCTATGAATTATTCAATGGTGTCCACTATAACACAGGGAAGGGAAGAAAATCCTACTGCCTTTCTGGAGAGACTAAGGGAGGCATTGAGGAAGCATACCTCTGTCACCTGACTCTATTGAAGGCCAACTAATCTTAAAGGATAGGTTTATCACTCAGTCAGCTGCAGACACTAGAAAAAAACTTCAAAAGTCCCCCTTGGGCCCAGAGCAAAACTTAGAAACTCTATTGAACTTGGCAACCTCAGTTATTTATAATAGGGATCAGGAGGAGCAGGCGGAACAGGACAAAAGGGATTTAAAAAAGGTCACTGCTTTAGTCATGGCCCTCAGGCAAGCGGACTTTGGAGGCTCTGGAAAAGGGAAAAGCTGGGCAAATCCAATGCCTAATAGGGCTTGCTTCCAGTGCGGTCTACAAGGACACTTTAAAAAAGATTGTCCAAGTAGAAGTAAGCTGCCCTCTCATCCATGCCCCTTATGTCAAGGGAATCACTGGAAGGCCCACTGCCCCGGGGGATGAACGTCCTCTGAGTCAGAAGCCACTAACCAGATGATCCAGCCATGGGACTGAGAGTGCCTGGGGCAAGCGCCAGCCCATGCCATCACCCTCACAGAGCCCCAAGTATGCTTGATCATTGAGGGCCAGGAGGTTAACTGTCTCCTGGACACTGGTGCGGCCTTCTCAGTCTTACTCTCCTGTCCCAGACAACTGTCCTCCAGATCTGTCACTATCCAAGGGGTCCTTGGACAGCCAGTCACTAGATACTTCTCCCAGCCACTAAGTTGTGACTGGGGAGCTTTACTCTTTTCACATGCTTTTCTAATTATGCCTGAAAGCCCCACTCCCTTGTTAGGCAGAGACATTCTAGCAAAAGCAGGGGCCATTATACACCTGAACATAGGAGAAGGAGCACCTGTTTTTTGTCCCCTGCTTGAGAAAGGAATTAATCCTGAAGTCTGGGCAACAGAAGGACAATATGGACGAGCAAAGAATGCCTGTCCTGTTCAAGTTAAACTAAAGGAGTCCACGTCCTTTCCCTACCAAAGGCAGCACCCCCTTAGACCCGAGGCTCAACAAGGACTCCAAAAGATTAAGGTTCTAAAAGCCCAAGGCCTAGTCAAACCATGCAATAGCACCTGCAATACTCCAATTTTAGGAGTACAGAAACCCAACGGACAGTGGAGGTTAGTGCAAGATCTCAGGATTATCAATGAGGTTGTTGTTCCTCTATATCCAGCTGTACCTAGCCCTTATACTCTGCTTTCCCAAATACCAGAGGAAGCAGAGTGGTTTACAGTCCTGGACCTTAAAGATGACTTTTTCTGCATCCCTGTACATCCTGACTCTCAATTCTTGTTTGCTTTTGAAGATCGTTCAAACCCAACATCTCAACTCACCTGGACTGTTTTACACCAAGGGTTCAGGGATAGCCCCCATCTATTTGGCCAGGCATTAGTCCAAGACTTGAGCCAATTCTCATACCTGGACACTCTTGTCCTTTGGTATGTGGATAATTTACTTTTAGCCACTCGTTCAGAAACCTTTTGCCATCAAGCCACCCAAGCGCTCTTAAATTTCCTTGCTACCTGTGGCTGCAAGGTTTTCAAACCAAAGGCTCAGCTCTGCTCACAGCAGGTTAAATACTTAGGGTTAAAATTATCCAAAGGCACCAGGGCCCTCCGTGAGGAAAGTATCCTCCTATACTGGCCTATCCTCATCCCAAAACCCTAAAGTAACTAAGAGGGCTCCTTGGGATAACAGGTTTCTGCCGAATATGGATTCCCAAGTATGGTGAAATAGCCAGACCATTATATGCACTAATTGAGGAAACTGAGAAAGCCAATACCCATTTCGTAGATTGGACACCTGAAGCAGAAGCGGCTTTCCAGGCCCTAAAGAAGGCCCTAACCCAAGACCCAGTGTTAAGCTTGCCAATGGGTGAAAACTTTTCTTTATATGTCACAGGAATAGCTCTAGGAGTCCTTCCACAGGTCCGAGGGATGCCACTTGCAACCCATGGCATACCTGAGTAAAGAAATTGATGTAGTGGCAAAGGGTCGGGCCTCATTGTTTACAGGTAGTGGCAGCAGTAGCAGTCTTAGTATCTGAAGCAGTTAAAATAATACAGGGAAGAGATCTTACAGTGTGGACATCTCATGATGTGAATGGCATACACACTGCTAAAGGAGACTTGTGGCTGTCAGGCAACCGTTTAAATATCAGGCTCTATTAGTTGAAGGGTCAGTGCTGCAATTGCACACTTGTGCAACTCTTAACCCAGCCACATTTCTTCCAGACAATGAAGAAAAGATAGAACATAACTGTCAACAAGTGGTTGCTCAAACCTACGCCGCTCGAGGGGACCTTTTAGAGGTTCCCTTGACTGATCCCGACCTCAACTTGTATACTGATGGAAGTTCCTTTGTAGAAAAAGGACTTCGAAAAGTGGGGTATGCAGTGGTCACTGATAATGGAATACTTGAAAGTAACCCCCTGACTCCAGGAACTAGTGTTCAGTTGGGAGAACTAATAGCCCTCACTCAGGCACTAGAATTAAGAGAAGGAAAAAGGGTAAATATGTATACAGACTCTAAGTATGCTTACCTAGTCCTCCATGCCCATGCAGCAATATGGAGAGAAAGGAAATTCCTAACTTCTGAGGGAACACCTATCAAACATCAGGAAGCCATTAGGAAATTATTATTGGCTGTACAAAAACCTAAAGAGGTGGCAGTCTTACACTGCCGGGGTCATCAGAAAGGAAAGGAAAGGGAAATAGAAGGGAACCGCCAAGTGGATATTGAAGCCAAAAGAGCCACAAGGCAGAACCCTCCATTAGAAATGCTTATAGAAGGACCCCTAGTATGGGGCAATTCCCTCCGGGAAACAAAGCCCCAGTACTCAGCAGGAGAAACAGAATGGGGAACCTCACAAGGACATAGTTTTCTCCCCTCAGGATGGCTAGCCACCGAAGAAGAGAAAATACTTTTGCCTGCAGCTAACCAATGGAAATTACTTAAAACCCTTCACCAAACCTTTGACTTAGGCATTGATAGCACCCATCAGATGGCCAAATCATTATTTACTGGACCAGGCCTTTTCAAAACTATCAAGCAGATAGTCAGGACCTGTGAAGTGTGCCAAAGAAATAATCCCCTGCCTTATCGCCAAGCTCCTTCAGGAGAACAAAGAACAGGCCATTACCCAGGAGAAGACTGGCAACTACATTTTACCCACATGCCCAAATCTCTGGGATTTCAGTATATACTAGTCTGGGTAGATATTTTCACTGGTTGGGTGGAGGCCTTCCCCTGTATGACAGAAAAGGCCCAAGAGGTAATAAAGGCACTAGTTCATGAAATAATTCCCAGATTCGGACTTCCCCGAGGCTTACAGAGTGACAATGGCCCTGCTTTCAAGGCTACAGTAACCCAGGGAGTATCCCAGGTGTCAGGTATACAATATCACTTACACTGCACCTAGAGGCCACAGTTCTCAGGGAAAGTCGAGAAAATGAATGACACACTCAAACGACATTTAAAAAAGCTAACCCAGGAAACCCAACTCACATGGCCTGCTCTGTTGCCTATAGCCTTACTAAGAATCCAAAACTCTCCCCAAAAAGCAGGACTTAGCCCATACAAAATGCTGTATGGACATCTCTTCCTAACCAATGACCTTGTGCTTGACCGAGAGATGGCCAACTTAGTTGCAGACATCACCTCCTTAGCCAAATATCAACAAGTTCTTAAAACATTACAAGGAGCCTGTCCCCGAGAAGAGGGAAAGGAATTATTCCACCCTGGTGACATGGTATTACTCAAGTCCCTTCCTTCTAATTCCCCATCCCTAGATACATCCTGGGAAGGACCCTACCCAGTCATTTTATCTACCCCAATTGCAGTTAAAGTGTCTGTAGTGGAGTCTTGGATACATCACGTTTGAGTCAAACCCTGGATACTGCCAAAGGAACCCGAAAATCCAGGAGACAGCACTAGCTATTCCTGTGAACCTCTAGAGGATCTGTGCCTGCTCATCAAATGACAACCGGGAGAAAAATAACTAAAATCGTAAATCCCCATGGTCCTCCCTTATCATATTTTTCTCTTTACTGTTATCTTACCCCCCTTCACTCTCACTGCACCCCACACCATGCAGCTGTAGCTCCCCTTAGCAAGAGTTTCTTGGAATGCGATATCCCGGAAATACTGACACCCCATCATATAGGAGTTTATCTAAGGGAAACCCCACCTTCACTGCCCACACCCATATGCCCTGCAATTGCTATAACTCTGCCACTCTTTGCATGCATGCAAATACTCATTATTGGACAGGAAAAATGATTAATCCTAGTTGTCCTAGAGGACTTAGAACCACTGTCTGTTGGACTTACTTCACCCATACCAGTATGTCTGATGGGGGTGGAGTTCAAGATTAGGCAAGAGAAAAACACGTAAAGGAAGCAATCTCCCAACTGACCCAGGTACATAGCACCCCTAACCCTTACAAAGGACTAGATCTCTCAAAACTACATGAAACCCTCCGTAGCCACAGTCGCCTGGTAAGCCTATTTAATACCACCCTCACTGGGCTCCATGAGGTCTCGGTCCAAAACCCTACTAACTGTTGGATGTGCCTCCCCCTTCACTTCAGGCCATAGGTTTCAATCCCTGTACCTGAACAATGGAACAACTTCAGCACAGAAATAAACACCACTTCCATTTTAGTAGGACCTCTTGATTCCAATCTGGAAATAACCCATACCTCAAACCTCACTTGTGTAAAAATTAGCAATACTATAGACACAACCAACTCCCAATGCATCAGGTGGGTAACTCCTCCCACATGAATAGTCTGCCTACCCTCGGGAATATTTTTTGTCTGTGGTACCTCAGCCTATCGTTGTTTGAATGGCTCTTTAGAATCTATGTGCTTCCTCTCACTCTTAGTGTCCCCTATGACCATCTACACTGAGCAAGATTTATACAATCATGTTGTACCTAAGCTCCACAACAAAAGACTACCCATTCTTCCTTTTGTTATTGGAGCAGGAGTGCTAGGTGGACTAGGTACTAGCATTGGTAGTATCACAACCTCTACTCAGTTCTACTACAAACTATCTCAAGAAGTAAATGGTAACATGGAATGGGTCGCCAACTCCCTAGTCACCTTGCAAGATCAACTTAACTCCCTAGCAGCAGTAGTTCTTCAAAATTGAAGAGCTTTAGACTTGCTAACTGCTGAAAGAGGGGGAACCTGTTTATTTTTAGGAGAAGAATGCTGTTATTATGTTCATCAATCCAGAATCGTCACTAAGAAAGTTACAGAAATTTGAGATCAAATACAATGTAGAGCAGAGGAGCTTCAAAACATTGGACTCCCGGGCCTCCTCAGCCAATGGATGCCCTGGATTCTCCCATTCTTAGGACCTCTAGCAGCTATAATATTGCTACTCCTCTTTGGACCCTGTATCTTTAATCTCCTTGTTAAGTTTGTGTCTTCCAGAATCGAAGTTGTAAAACTACAAATCGTTCTTCAAATGGAGCCCCAGATGCAGTCCATGACTAAGATCTACCATGGACCCCTGAACCAGTCAGCTAGCCCATATGCCGATGTTAATGACATCAAAGACACCCTTCCCAGGGAAATCTCAACTGCACAACCCCTACTATGCCCCAATTCAGTAGGAAACAGTTAGAGCGGTCATCGGCCAACCTCCCTAACAGCACTTGGGTTTTCCTGTTGAGAGAGGGGACTGAGAGACAGGACTAGCTGGATTTCCTTGGCCGACTAAGAATCCGTAAGCTTAGCTGGGAAGGTGACCACATCCACCTTTAAACAAGGGGCTTGCAACTTAGCTCACACCTGACCAATCAGAGAGCTCATTAAAATGCTTATTAGGCAAAAACAGGAGGTAAAGAAATAGCCAATCATCTATTGCCTGAGAGCACAGCGGGAGGGACAAGGATCGGGATATAACCCAGCCATTGGAGCTGGCAATGGCAACCCCCTTTGAGTCCCCTCCCTTTGTTTGAGAGCTCTGTTTTCGCTCTATTTCACTCTATTAAATCTTGCATCTGCACTCTTCTGGTCTGTGTTTGTTACGGCTCGAGCTGAGCTTTTGCTTGCCATCCACCACTGCTGTTTGCCGCTGTTTCAGACTCGCCACTGACTTCCATCCCTCCGGATCTGGCAGGGTATCCACTGTGCTTTTGATCCAGCGAGGCGTCCATTGCCACTCCCGATCAGGCTAAAGGCTTGCCATTGTTCCTGCATGGCTAAGTGCCTGAGTTCGTCCTAATTGAGCTGAACACTAGTCACTGGGTTCCACGGTTCTCTTCCATGACCCACAGCTTCTAATAGAGCTATAACACTCACTGTATGGCCCAAGATTCCATTCCTTGGAATGCATTAGGCCAAGAACCCCAGGTCAGAGAGCACGAGGCTTGCCACCATCTTGGAAGTGGCCCACCACCATCTTGGGAGCTCTGGGAGCAAGGACCCCCAGGTAACACTTTGATTCTTAGCTATTCACCAAAATGTAAACTGTTAAGAGACATTCACTTTCCTGGAGGTCCTTTCAAAGTCTAATTAATCAAAAAACACAAAGTAGGAACCTCTCACAGTGGCCTTTCATGAAAAGCAATTGAGTTTTACCAAAGGCATTATGTGCTATCAGTGCTGGTTGTCTACTTGTGAGAAAGCAAAACCTAATGGAAGTAGAACAGGTTTTGGAGCCTAACATTATGTTTGTAAACTACATCACCACTGACTTCCTGACTAGCCGTGCACAAAGTTATTTATGTTGTCAACATTTCAATTTCTTCATTAATAAAATTGAGATAATAGCTAACTGAGAGAGTGTCTTTTGATGATTGAATGAATCACATACAAACAAGCAAGTACAATACTGTCTGGAATCAAAGAGATACTAAATGAAGAGAAAACGTTATTAGTAACCTCTACTTTATTGTGGGTAGTACACATTTTAGAACCAGAAGTGTCTCCTTATTATAGACATTGAGAGGAAATATTTGTTTTCACATTACCAATATTTTATCACCTGGAAATTCAATCTCCTTGATACATGTTCACAACCTACATCAAAGATGTCAAAGATGAACGTGAAAGATCTGGAGATTCTATTCAGCGCTTTTACTAACATTCATTAGTGTTGTTTTTGTATGTAAGTTCATATTTTTAGTGACTTTTCAAATATTTAACAGGAATGTTTATCAATGCCTTCAAGTGAGACAAAGAAAACAAAAAGCACATATGGCCTTGGCATGTGTAGCAGATGAAGATAAATTTGCAAATTTGGGGTCTCTCAAGTTAATTAAATATAAAATAAGCATTGGGTCCCAAGTCATGTCATGAGAAATTTAGTAAAGTCAACATCCAAACCTGCAGTAATTCCTTTGTTCCAATTATTGTTGGGTATCTACAGGCTATTCTTCCTCTTTTTGAGTTTCTTTACTTTAAAACTATTGAATCTCAAAGGCATAAAAAGGATCTTCTTCCTAGAATGTTTTTCTAAGTTTTCTCTGCTTATTTAAATTATGTGTTTCCTCAGTTTAATTTTCACCTCCTTGTAATAGGCTTCCTTGATGGTGTCAGGCTTCAGACCTCATAGAATTTATGGTAATTATTGTGTGTGCCACTAGGGTTGAATTTATCATGTTCTTGTGTCTAAGCCTTCTACCCTTCAGTTGACCTAGTACCTAGCACGGGGTTCTACGAATAGGAAATGTGCAGCACACATGCAGCACATTTTTGCTGCTGTACACAGCTGGTCTCTCATTGTTCTAGAAACAGTCATTTATTGGACATAAGAAGTAGTGGGGGCTGTCAGAAACTAAGGGAAGTGGGGAATGGAAAGTTGTTTAATGAGTGTAAAATTTCCGTTATACAAGATACATAAGTTTCAAATATCTGCTGTACAACATAGGGCCCATAGTTAATAACAGTGTGTTGTGTACTTAAACAGTTGTTAAGAGAGTAGATCTTACATTAAGTATTCTTACAATAACAACAATAGGAAAACATAAAACAAAAAGGCAAAAGAAAACCTTTGGAGTTCATGGATGTATCAATTACCTTGACTATGGTGACAGTTTTATTGGCACACATGCATATCCAAACTCATTAAATTATATATATTAAATATGTACAGTTTTTGTATATCAATTATATCTCACAAATTATTTTATAAAAAGGATATTTGGAATAAAAAATGTCAAGGGACAGAGTTATCACAGAAAAAGAGGCAAGTGGCAGATTTTATAATTTTGATATGTAAAATGCTGCCATATCTGCAGTCTGCACAAGACCTAAATAGTGACGTGCCATCGTACATATGGTAAGTAAAAGAAAAACCATAAAACAAATAAATGAGCAAAATCCTTTTTCAGTTTGGTATTGGTGTTGCCTCTTGAAACCTGACAGAAGGCTGTTTTTATTTTTTGCTCAAGCTGAATATTCACTGTACCTTGATTTTACTCCCTTGGAGCATAGTCTAAGCTGACAGGACAAAGACTATAGCTCAGAAGTGTCTCTAACCTCCCACAACTCAATGTTTAACCTACTGTGTTTAAATACAGCAGTGTTCAGTGAATTCCTACTAAACCAGTGGGCTTTAATGTGCAGTCCATGCCCCTCTAGGCAACACATAATTTCCAAATGTTCCAGAGAGATGCTACATCTAGGAACATTAGTTATCTGATCCTCCACTTCCTTGTGTACTCTCTAAAACTCACCTATCAGATCACCCCTCTCTGGTCAAGGCCTCATGCAGGTTCTGCTTTCACATGTCCACTTCAAAACTGAAATTATACTTATTCCAATTTACAAAAAAAGGCATCCAGCTAACATACCTGGATTCTTGCTTGAGTGCCTTAGGTTGTACTGACAGCCTCCCAAGGTGCTAAGCAAAGAGTCAATTTGGAATATCAGTGAAAGTTCCTTTAAACAAAGAATGGCGGTAGATATCTGGTGTGTGGATTTATCTGGGGATGTTCTGAATTCGGATATATTGTGGCATGGGGTGGGATAGAAAAATATAGTTTAATGAACTTTACCTTCACATCCTAAGTATTTTCAAAGAATTCACTGCTCAGTGGAATTTTGTGAGAGCAAAACAAATAGAACACTGTTAAGAAATGTGGAAAGTGGTGGTGCTTTTTTTCAGACGAGTGATAAACTGAAGGTAATGCTTTGTGCATTTTCCATCTTAGATTTCAATTTTAAAGGTGAGAAGCAGTCATGGAGATGCTATTAATACACTTATCTGAATTGGAAGAAAATGAACTCAGGCATTTTCTGAAAAAGTAAATCCTATTGGTTAGCAATGAATACTGTTCTGACAATTAATTTATTTGATAATAAAACTCCACATTTTTTTTGCAAATGTAGAGTCAGGGAGAAGAATATTACCTGCATAATAATGAGAATTGGGCTTCTAGTGTATCCATCACCCAAATATACACAGTAGGTAATTTTTCAACTCTTATCCCACTCCCCTAACTTTGGAGCCCCCAGAGTCTATTTTCTTCATTTTTAGGTTCATGTGTACCATTTGTTTATCTCCCACTTAGAAATGAGAACAAGTAATATTTTATTTTCTGCTTCTGTGGTAGCTCACTTTGGATAATGGCTTCCAACTCCATCCACGTTCATGCAAGAGACATGATTTCATTATGTTGTATGGCTGTATGGTATTCTATGGTGTACAGGTGCCACATTTTCTTTATCCAATCAACTCTTGGCGGACATGTAGGTAGGTTCCATGACATTGTAAATAGTACCACAATAAACATACAAGTGTAAATTTATTTTTTTATTTAATAAGTTCTTTTCCTTTGGGTAGATACCCAGTAGTTGGATTTCTTGGTCACATGGTAGTTCTACTTTTAGTTCCTTAAGGTATCTCCATACTGTTTTCTTTTTTTTTCTTTTTTTCTTTTGTTTTTTTGAGACGGAGTCTTGTTCTGTCACCAGGCTGGAGTGTAGTGGCACGATCTCGGCTCACTGCAACTTCCGCCTCCCAGGTTCAAGCGATTCTCCTGCCTCAGTCTCCTGAGTAGCTGGGACTACAGACACACGTCACTACGCCCAGCTAACTTTTGTATTTTTAGTAGAGACAGGGTTTCACCATGTTGGCTAGGATGGTCTCGATCTCTTGACCTCGTGATCCGCTTGCCTCACCCTCCTTGCTGGGATTACAGGCGTGAACCACCAAGCCCAGCCTTCCATACTGTTTTTCAAAGAGGTTAGACTAATTTACATTTCTACCAACAGTGTATGAGCATACCCTTTTCTCCACATCCACACTAACATTTTTGTGTTTTAACTTTTTAATAAAAGTCATTTAGACTGGTGTGAAATGTCATTGTAGCATGGTTTTAATTTGCATTCCTCTGATTATTAGTGATGTTGAACATTTTTTCATGTATTTGTTGACTACCTGTATTTCTTCTCTTGAGAAATGTCTGTTAGTAATCTTCACCTACTTTTTAATGAGATTATTTGTGTTTATTCATTGTCATTGAGTTGTTTTGAGTTCCTTGTAGATGCTATATATTAATTCTTTGTTGGAGGCATAATTTATAAATGTTTTCTTCCATTCTGTAGGCTATCTGCTTATCCTGTTGATTACTTCTTTTGCTGTGCAGAAAATTATTAGTTTTATTAAGTTTTATTAAGTCCCATTCTTCATCATAAATTTGTTGCCTAGGCCAATATCCACAAGATCCCTAAAATAATTTTTTTCTAGTATTATTATAAGTTTCAGGTTTTACATTTAGGGTTTTAATTCATCTTGAGATAATTTTTTTATATGTTGAATGACAGAGGTCCAATTTCTTTCTTCTGCATATGTCTAGCCAGTTTTCCCAGTACTATTTATGACATAGGGTATCTTAGCCCAATTGTTTATTTTTGTTGACTTCATTGAAAATCAGTGGATTGTAGGTATGTGGCTTTATTTCTGGGTTCTCTATTTGTACCACTGAATTATGTGACTATTTTTGTACCAGTATCATGCTGTTTTAGTTATTGTAGCCTGATAGTATAATTTGAAGTCATGCAATCTGATGTGGTGTTCTTTTTGATTAGGATTTCTTTGAATATTCAGGCTTTTTTCGTTTCATATGAACTTTAGAATTTTTTATAATATTTCTGTGAAAATGACACTGGTAATATGATAGAAATTGTACTGAATGTGCAGATTTATTTGGATAATATGGTTATTTAAATGATATTGAGTTTTCCAGTCCATGAGCATGGAATGTTTTCTCATTTATTTGTGTCATTTACAATCTCTTTCATGAGTGTTTTGCAGTTCTTTTTTTAAAAGATATTTGATCTTTTTGGTTAAATGTATTCCTAGGTATTTTATATTTTTGTGACTATTGTAAAAGAGACTCAGTTCTTAATCTGGTTCTCAGTTTGAATGTCGTTGGTGAATAGAAACGCTATTTCTTTTTTTAAAATTTAACTTTTATTTTAAGTTCAGGGGTACATGTCCAGGTTTGTTATATAGGTAAACTTGTGTCATGGGGGAGGGTTTGTTATACAGATTACTTTGTCACCCAGGTATTAAGCCTAGTACCTAATAGTTACTTTTCCTAATCCTCTCTATTCTCCCATCCCCTACCCTCTGATAGGCCCCAGTGTGTGTTGCTCCCCTCTATATGTTTTCTCATCATTTAGCCCCCACTTATAAGTAAGAGCATGCAGTATTTGGTTTTCTGTTCCTGCATTAGTTTGCTATGGATAATGGCCTCCAGCTCCATCTATGTTCCAGCAAAGGACATGATCTCATTCCTTTTTTATGGCTGCATAGTAATCCATGGTGTATATGTACCACATTTTCTTTATCTAGTCTACCATTGATGGGCATTTAGGTTGATTCCTTGTCTTTGCTATGGTGAATAGTACTTCAGTGAAAATATGGGAGCGTGTGTGTTTTTAATAGAACAATTTATATTCCTTTGTGTATATACCCAGTAATGGGATTTCTGAGTTGAATGGTATTTCTGTTTTAGATCTTTAAGGAATTGCCACACTGTCTTCC